>NC_090280.1:46474003-46774003 GCF_037392515.1 Haliotis asinina | reverse complement strand
TGATGAAGAAGCTGTTTAGCTTTAGTACTGTCTGTAGCTTCTCTAAAAGGAAAGTGTTGCACAGGAAGTCTGTCTTCCACATGCGCTAGGCCGTTATGCTTCGGTGTTTGAATCAAACTCGGTGCTGGTGTGTTTCAGTACACTTGTTTCTTGGTGTTATATTTAACAATGGTTTCATTTAACTCAGTGCCAGCGAAAATTGAATCAGTTGCTTCACTGCATGTTCTAACATATCGTTTAAAGTGCCCGTTGAATGCACAAAATGTTGCATTTACCCTAGAGTATAAATGACCTCACCATGTTTAAGTTTATGTATGAGTCTCAAATGTTCGGGTGTTTCCATACTTTAATTTGGTAATAACATTGTAATATTTGTAATATATATTTATGCGGCTTATCACATGAACAGTAAAATTTTGAAATAATCAGTTGTATTCATATCACAACAGGAGAAGCCATCATCATCAGCAGCAGCAGGAGCAACTCCATATACAGTAGGTATGTGTGAACTTTGTTTATGGTTACATCAGGCTTATGGCACTGAAATATTTCAGGCATCAAATGTTCTTTTCAAGTTCGTGATGTCGTGGCACGGACAGATCTTCATGACAAACACTACTAACCTACATGGCACACCACTACCCTACATGGCACACATCACCACCCTACACGACACACATCACCACCCTACATGGCACACACCACCACCCTTCATGACACACATCACCACCCTACATGGCACACGTCACCACTCCAAATGGCACACATCACCACTCTATATGGCACACATCACCACCCTACATGGCACACATCACCACCCTACATGGCACACATCACCACCCTACATGGCACACGTTATTACCCTTCATAACACACATCACCACCCTTCATGACACACATCACCACCCTTCATGACACACATCACCACCCTTCATGACACACATCACCACCCTTCATGACACACATCACCACCAATCCTGACACACATCACCACCCTTCATGACACACATCACCACCCTTCATGACACACATCGCCACCCTACATGGCACACATCACCACCCCACAGGAACACATCACCACCCTTCATGACACAGATCACCACCCTACATGACACACATCACCACCCTACATGGCACACATCACCACCCTACATGGCACAGATCACCACCTTTCATGACACACATCACCATCCTACATGGCACACATCACCACCCTACATGACACACATCACCACCTTACATGAAACACATTATTACCCTTCATGACACACATCACCACTCTACATGGCACACATCACCACCCTACATGGCACACATCACCACCCTACATGGCACAGATCACCACCCTTCATGACACACATCACCATCCTACATGGCACACATCACCACCCTACATGGTACACATCACCACCCTACATGACACACATTATTACCCTTCATGACACACATCACCACCCTACATGGTACACATCACCACCCTACATGGCACACATCACCACCCTACATGGCACACATCGCAACCTTACATGACACACATCACCACCCTTCATGACATACATCACCACCCTACATGGCACACATCACCACCCTACATGGCACACATTATCACCCTTCATGACACACATCACCATCCTACATGGCACACGTCACCACTCCAAATGGCACACATCACCACTCTAAATGGCACACATCACCACCCTACATGGCACACATCACCACCCTGCATGGCACACATCATCACCCTACATGGCACACGTTATTACCCTTCATGACACACATCACCACCCTACATGGCACACATCACCACTCTATATGGCACACATCACCACTCTACATGACACACATTACTACCCTTCAAGACACACATCACCACCCTACATGGCACACATCACCACCCTACATGGCACACATTATTACCCTTCATGACACACATCACCATCCTACATGGCACACGTCACCACTCCAAATGGCACACATCACCACTCTATATGGCACACATCACCACCCTACATGGCACACATCACCACCCTACATGGCACACATCACCACCCTACATGGCACACGTTATTACCCTTCATAACACACATCACCACCCTTCATGACACACATCACCACCCTTCATGACACACATCACCACCCTTCATGACACACATCACCACCCTTCATGACACACATCACCACCAATCCTGACACACATCACCACCCTTCATGACACACATCACCACCCTTCATGACACACATCGCCACCCTACATGGCACACATCACCACCCCACAGGAACACATCACCACCCTTCATGACACAGATCACCACCCTACATGACACACATCACCACCCTACATGGCACACATCACCACCCTACATGGCACAGATCACCACCTTTCATGACACACATCACCATCCTACATGGCACACATCACCACCCTACATGACACACATCACCACCTTACATGAAACACATTATTACCCTTCATGACACACATCACCACTCTACATGACACACATCACCACCCTACATGGCACACATCACCACCCTACATGGCACAGATCACCACCCTTCATGACACACATCACCATCCTACATGGCACACATCACCACCCTACATGGTACACATCACCACCCTACATGACACACATTATTACCCTTCATGACACACATCACCACCCTACATGGTACACATCACCACCCTACATGGCACTTCACCACCCTACATGGCACACATCGCAACCTTACATGACACACATCACCACCCTTCATGACATACATCACCACCCTACATGGCACACATCACCACCCTACATGGCACACATTATCACCCTTCATGACACACATCACCATCCTACATGGCACACGTCACCACTCCAAATGGCACACATCACCACTCTAAATGGCACACATCACCACCCTACATGGCACACATCACCACCCTGCATGGCACACATCATCACCCTACATGGCACACGTTATTACCCTTCATGACACACATCACCACCCTACATGGCACACATCACCACTCTATATGGCACACATCACCACTCTACATGACACACATTACTACCCTTCAAGACACACATCACCACCCTACATGGCACACATCACCACCCTACATGGCACACATTATTACCCTTCATGACACACATCACCATCCTACATGGCACACGTCACCACTCCAAATGGCACACATCACCACTCTAAATGGCACACATCACCACCCTACATGGCACACATCACCACCCTGCATGGCACACATCATCACCCTACATGGCACACGTTATTACCCTTCATGACACACATCACCATCCTACATGGCACACATCACGACTCTATATGGCACACATCACCACTCTACATGACACACATTATTACCCTTCAAGACACACATCACCACCCTACATGGCACACATCACCACCCTACATGACACACATTATTACCCTTCATGGCACACATCACCACTCTATATGGCACACATCACCACTCTACATGACACACATTATTACCCTTCATGACACACATCACCACCCTACATGGCACACATCACCACCCTACATGGCACTTCACCACCCTTCATGACACACATCACCACCCTTCATGACACACATCACCACCCTTCATGACACACATCACCACCATTCCTGAGACACATCACCACCCTTCATGACACACATCACCACCCTTCATGACACACATCGCCACCCTACATGGCACACATCACCACCCCACAGGAACACATCACCACCCTTCATGACACAGATCACCACCCTACATGACACACATCACCACCCTACATGGCACACATCACCACCCTACATGGCACAGATCACCACCTTTCATGACACACATCACCATCCTACATGGCACACATCACCACCCTACATGACACACATCACCACCTTACATGAAACACATTATTACCCTTCATGACACACATCACCACTCTACATGACACACATCACCACCCTACATGGCACATATCACCACCCTACATGGCACAGATCACCACCCTTCATGACACACATCACCATCCTACATGGCACACATCACCACCCTACATGGTACACATCACCACCCTACATGACACACATTATTACCCTTCATGACACACATCACCACCCTACATGGTACACATCACCACCCTACATGGCACTTCACCACCCTACATGGCACACATCGCAACCTTACATGACACACATCACCACCCTTCATGACATACATCACCACCCTACATGGCACACATCACCACCCTACATGGCACACATTATCACCCTTCATGACACACATCACCATCCTACATGGCACACGTCACCACTCCAAATGGCACACATCACCACTCTAAATGGCACACATCACCACCCTACATGGCACACATCACCACCCTGCATGGCACACATCATCACCCTACATGGCACACGTTATTACCCTTCATGACACACATCACCACCCTACATGGCACACATCACCACTCTATATGGCACACATCACCACTCTACATGACACACATTACTACCCTTCAAGACACACATCACCACCCTACATGGCACACATCACCACCCTACATGGCACACATTATTACCCTTCATGACACACATCACCATCCTACATGGCACACGTCACCACTCCAAATGGCACACATCACCACTCTATATGGCACACATCACCACCCTACATGGCACACATCACCACCCTACATGGCACACATCACCACCCTACATGGCACACGTTATTACCCTTCATAACACACATCACCACCCTTCATGACACACATCACCACCCTTCATGACACACATCACCACCCTTCATGACACACATCACCACCCTTCATGACACACATCACCACCAATCCTGACACACATCACCACCCTTCATGACACACATCACCACCCTTCATGACACACATCGCCACCCTACATGGCACACATCACCACCCCACAGGAACACATCACCACCCTTCATGACACAGATCACCACCCTACATGACACACATCACCACCCTACATGGCACACATCACCACCCTACATGGCACAGATCACCACCTTTCATGACACACATCACCATCCTACATGGCACACATCACCACCCTACATGACACACATCACCACCTTACATGAAACACATTATTACCCTTCATGACACACATCACCACTCTACATGACACACATCACCACCCTACATGGCACACATCACCACCCTACATGGCACAGATCACCACCCTTCATGACACACATCACCATCCTACATGGCACACATCACCACCCTACATGGTACACATCACCACCCTACATGACACACATTATTACCCTTCATGACACACATCACCACCCTACATGGTACACATCACCACCCTACATGGCACTTCACCACCCTACATGGCACACATCGCAACCTTACATGACACACATCACCACCCTTCATGACATACATCACCACCCTACATGGCACACATCACCACCCTACATGGCACACATTATCACCCTTCATGACACACATCACCATCCTACATGGCACACGTCACCACTCCAAATGGCACACATCACCACTCTAAATGGCACACATCACCACCCTACATGGCACACATCACCACCCTGCATGGCACACATCATCACCCTACATGGCACACGTTATTACCCTTCATGACACACATCACCACCCTACATGGCACACATCACCACTCTATATGGCACACATCACCACTCTACATGACACACATTACTAACCTTCAAGACACACATCACCACCCTACATGGCACACATCACCACCCTACATGGCACACATTATTACCCTTCATGACACACATCACCATCCTACATGGCACACGTCACCGCTCCAAATGGCACACATCACCACTCTAAATGGCACACATCACCACCCTACATGGCACACATCACCACCCTGCATGGCACACATCATCACCCTACATGGCACACGTTATTACCCTTCATGACACACATCACCATCCTACATGGCACACGTCACCACTCCAAATGGCACACATCACCACTCTAAATGGCACACATCACCACCCTACATGGCACACATCACCACCCTGCATGGCACACATCATCACCCTACATGGCACACGTTATTACCCTTCATGACACACATCACCATCCTACATGGCACACATCACGACTCTATATGGCACACATCACCACTCTACATGACACACATTATTACCCTTCAAGACACACATCACCACCCTACATGGCACACATCACCACCCTACATGACACACATTATTACCCTTCATGGCACACATCACCACTCTATATGGCACACATCACCACTCTACATGACACACATTATTACCCTTCATGACACACATCACCACCCAACATGGCACACATCACCACCCTACATGGCACTTCACCACCCTACATGGCACACATCACCACCTTTCATGACACACATTACTACCCTTCATGACACACATCACCACCCTACATGGCACACATCACAACCCTACATGGCACATCACCACCCTACATGACACACATCACCACTCTACATGACACACATTATTACCCTTCATGACACACATCACCACCCTACATGGCACACATCACCACCCTACATGGTACACATCGCCACCCTTCATGACACACATCACCACCCTACATGGTACACATCACCACCCTACATGGCACACATCACCAGCCTGTATGACACACATCACTACCCTTCATGGCACACATCACCACCTTACATGACACACATCACCACCCTACGTGAAACACATCACCACCCTTCATGACACACATCACCACCCTTCATGACACACATCACCACCCTTCAAGACACACATCACCACCCTTCATGACACACATCACCACCCTACATGGCACACATCACCACCCTACAGGAACACATCACCACCCTTCATGACACAGATCACCACCCTACATGACACACATCACCACCCTACATGGCATACATCACCACCCTACATGGCACAGATCACCAGCCTTCATGACACACATCACCATCCTACATGGCGCATATCACCACCCTACATGACACACATCACCACCTTACATGAAACACATCATTACCCTTCATGACACACATCACCACCCTACATGGCACACATCACCACTCTACATGGCACAGATCACCACCCTTCATGACACACATCACCATCCTACATGGCGCATATCACCACCCTACATGACACACATCACCACCTTACATGAAACACATTATTACCCTTCATGACACACATCACCACCCTACATGACACACATCACCACCCTACATGGCACACATCACCACCCTACATGGCACAGATCACCACCCTTCATGACACACATCACCATCCTACATGGCGCACATCACCACCCTACATGACACACATCACCACCTTACATGAAACACATTATTACCCTTCATGACACACATCACCACCCTACATGGCATACATCACCACCCTACATGGCACATCACCACCCTTCATGACACACATCACCACCCTGTCATGACACACATCATCACCCTACATGACACACATTATTACCCTACATGGCACACATCACTACCCCTCTTGACACACATCACCACCCTTCATGACACACATCACCACCCTACATGACACACATCACCACCCTACATGGCACACATCACCACCTTTCATGACACACATCACAACCCTACACGACACACATCACCACCCTACTTGGCACACATCACCACCCTACATGGCACACATCACCACCCTACGTGACACACATCACCACCCTTCAAGACACACATCACCAGCCTACATGACACACATCACCACCCTACATGGCACACATCACCACCCTTCATGACACACATCACCACCCTTCACGACACACATCACCACCCTACATGGCACACATCACCACCCTACATGGCACACATCACCACCCTTCATGACACACATCACCACCCTTCATGACACACATCACCACCCTTCATGACACACATCACCACCCTACATGACACACATCACCACCCTACATGGCACACATCACCACCCAACAGGCACACATCACCACCCTTCATGACACACATCACCACCCTTCATGACACACATCACCACCCTACACGACACACATCACCACCCTTCATGACATACATCACCACTCTACACGACACACATCACCACCCTTCATGATACTCATCACCAGCCTTCATGACACACATCACCAGCCTTCATGACACACATCACCACCCTTCATGACACACATCACCACTCTTCATGAAATACATCACCACCTTTCATGACACACATCACCACCCTACACGACACACATCACCACCCTTCTTGACACACATCACTACTCTGCATGGCGTGACGGCCTCATTAGTAAAACGATAGTTCGTCTAACCGAAGGCCCAAGTGTTACGTCCATTGTGAGTTCCCCGAAGTGATATACTAGCAAAATTGTTCATTCAAGGTGATGTAAAAGCTTTTTCATTTACAAAATCGTGTAAAATCGTTTTTATTCAACAGTGAGTATGGGAATGTGCGTCGGGTGAGGAATACTGGTGAACCACGACGTGAAGATATGAATGTAAAACAGGTGCTTAGAAAACTACCTTGTTTATGATTTCAGTCTGTACATCCACTGATGAGGCGACGCTGACTCTTGTAAACAGCTCTTACACAGCTGTCTTCGAAACTGGATGCAGTGCAACTGGGCCGACTTACACACTTGACAAGTCTTGTCTAGGGGTACATACCAGAGGAAACTCATTAAATTAGCAAATTATTAAATATAGTAAAGTACATTCTTCGGATATCGGTTTATAGTAAAACCTAGAGGTATATTAACAGTGAGAATGCATACAATCACATATTATCGTCTAGATATACTTTAATAATTAAATAAACTGACGTCCAAAGGAAAACTCACAAAAGAATTACCAAGAACAAATCAACACACTAGTAAGGACATTGTCCAAACACGACAATTAACGTGAGTGATATACATTCACGACAAGCTTGGCAATCTGAAACTACAAGTGCAATCTTGGTACAGAAAACAGGTACCGATAAAACAACACCACGGAATAACACGAACTGGCCCGGTTATGATAACGACAGGAGCCAACCGTGCCCACAGTGCTCTAGGTTTTCGTTGTACCCCACTGATGCAACGTATCGGAGTTATTGACAGACCAGGCTGTGTGAAACATGGCCATGGTATATGCGTCCAATGAAGGCCAGTATGTACCTACTCCGGAATGGTTTCCCTAACAAAGACATAATCAACTGGCATTTGCAAGGGTTGAAGTGATTACAGCAGACAGTTACCTTCAAGACACAATCTGAGTCAGAGACTGAGATGTTCGCAGACTGACCGTCTGTCGGGAACGACGTGATTGACATAGGGCCATCTTCACTGGTGTTCTGTCTGTTCAGAGCTGATGTAAGACATCCTGACTATATAACATTACTAACACCAGGTACCATACCGCTCAGTTCCACAGAACCTTCGCGCAGGTAAACAACGTCAGCGTATACCTGAGACCTGCATCTGGCCACACTCTCTAAAGCCCATTTTTAAGAACCGGGCCCTCTGCCGTCCAATTCTACTGAACCTTCACGCAGGTGAACGCCAGCGTACTGCTGAGACCTGCACCTGGCCAGACTCTGTACCACCCAATCCTACTGAACCTTCACTAGGTAAACAACGCCAGCGTATTGATAAGACCTGCACCTGGCCAGACTCTTTACCACCCAATCCTACTGAACCTTCACTAGGTAAACAACGTCAGCGTACTGCTGAGACCTGCACCTGACCAGACTCTGTACCACCCAATCCTACTGAACCTTCACTAGGTAAACAACGTCAGCGTACTGCTGAGACCTGCACCTGGCCAGACTCTATACCACCCAATCCTACTGAACCTTCACTAGGTAAACAACGTCAGCGTACTGCTGAGACCTGCACCTGGCCAGACTCTATACCACCCAATCCTACTGAACCTTCACTAGGTAAACGAAGTCAGCGTGTTGAGAAGACCTGCACCTGGCCAGACTCTTTACCACCCAATCCTACTGAACCTTCACTAGGTAAACAACGTCAGCGTACTGCTGAGACCTGCACCTGGCCAGACTCTTTACCACCCAATCCTACTGAACCTTCAGTAGGTAAACGAAGCCAGCGTATTGATAAGACCTGCAACTGGCCAGACTCTATACCACCCAATCCTACTGAACCTTCACTAGGTAAACGAAGTCAGCGTATTACTGAGACCTGCACCTGGCCACCCCACCTGTAGCTAACCGTCAAGCACTGATCAAGGTCCTCCGAGAATAATGGCGTCGTATTATACGGGACGTTACGAAAAACTCCCTACTTCGGTCCACCAGAAATTTTTTGTGTCTCATGTAGCAGATTGTGGTCAAACAATCTCTCTGTGTGACGTGTCGTGAATGAGGTTATGGATGTGTGTATTTCGGGCAACTGTCAGGCTATTTCTGCTTATTGTATATCAACGACTGATTCCGTTGATATTTTAATCTTGTTATACTTCATGCATCTATCTTTTATGATTTTAGATTATCGCTATGACAACTATGATCACGTTTTCGTTTGGTCGTCAGTTTAGTGCTTTTTACATCGACATCAACAGATTGTAAGGTCGGTATAAAATATGTAATTAAAATGTTGAATCAAATATCCACCAGAAAAACATCTTCCTATACATGAAACCTCTCACGTCACCTCAAGTCATCGGAGGCCTCGGCACAATCAGCCTCAACATAACATGCGTAGTGCCACCAGACGGAGTAACGGCTACACCAGACATCCAAGTGAATATGGTGTCTCCATTGAGGTTAGTAGACGTCTTTAACCACTAGAGAATGCATAACTGATTAACTGACCAAGGGCGGCTATTTCAATTTTAACACTTAAAATTGTAATTATCTTGATGATCTTCATCATACCCACTGCACTACATGTGTGTTAAATAATTATGCCCTCGTGGTATTCAATCACCCACTATGGTATTTTTGTGAATAACTACCTTGAGAGGGTTATTAACCTGCACATCAAGAAGATGTCGGTAGTTACGTAGATACAGAGGCAAAAGTCATTGTGACATGCAAGTTTAATGATTGTGTTGATCTGATCGACATCAGCATCATTGTTCTGACTGGTAGACATTTGTACCGAATCCAGAAAGTCATTCACAAGGTAGCCAATGAAAACAGCCCACGTCACAATGAGCTTGGCCTCGTGAATATTTAATCTGCGTGTGGTAAAGAACATTCGGTCTTTATGGCGTGTATCCTTTTGAAATGACTCAGTAATTTGAAGGTGAAGGTAATATATGTGCTACAATAGTATGTATGGCTGAAATGTGTGCTACAATAGTATGTATGACTGAAATATGGGCTACAATAGTATGTATGACTGAAATATGGCCTACAATAGTATGTATGTCTGAAATATATGCTACAATAGTATGTATGACTTAAATATGTGCTACAATAGTATGTATGACTGAGATATCTGTTGCAACAGTATGTATGATTGTAATATGTGCTACTTTAGTATGTATGATTGAAATATGTGCTACGTTAGTATGTATGACTGAAACATGTCCTACAGTAGTATGTATGACTGTGATATGTGCTACTATAGTATGTATGACTGAAGTATGTGCTACAATAGTATGTATGACTGAAATATGTGGTACAATAGCATGTATGACTGAGATATGTTCTACAATAGTATGTATGACTGAAATATGTGCTACAATAGTATGTATGGCTGAAATGTGTGCTACAATAGTATGTATGACCGAAATATGTGCTACAATAGTATGTATGGCTGAGATATGTTCTACAATAGTATGTATGACTGAAGTATGTGCTACAATAGTATGAATGACTGAAATATGTGCTACAATATTTTGTATGACCGAAATATGTGCTACATACAATAGTATGTATAACTGCGATATGTCCTACAATAGTATGTATGACTGAAATATATTTTACAATAGTATGTCTCACTGAGACATGTGCTACAATAGAATGTATGACTGAGGTATGTCCTACAGTAGTATGTATGACTGTGATATGTCCAGCAATAGTATGTATGACTGAAATGTGTGCTACAATTTACTGTTTATTTGGGGTGAATGCTATGATGTGTTTTATGACTTGTCTGCATGTTATATTAGTTTACATCTCAGGGATACATGCTACAACAGCTGTGGCATATGTATGCTCCGGTATTCAGTATCATTGACATAATGCTACAACAATCTGTATGGCTGGGGCTCATTGTACAAAAGACTACACGGCTTAGACATATATGTATGTTGTTACGGTTAAAAATTTACCGTGACAAACGCTGGAAGAAATCCGCTTGTGAACCAGCAAAACAGAGTCGATGGGTCACAAAATACAATATAGCAAATTCACCAAAGTCTTAGTGCGAAAGAAAACCATCTATGCAGAATGAATAAACACAGCAGCAGATAATGTAGATTCAGGCGTTGACGGATTTTGATGATCAAGCGTTGGCTGTGATGTATATACTCCAGTTAATATGAATGAGTGTCGCCCTCAACACGGCAACCAGCCTTTTTTATATATACTCAGTCATTTCCCGAAAGTTCGGGCACTTAGGAATATCGTCAACACTGTAGAATGCCATCGAATAAGACTCCGGAAGTAAACACATAGAAAACTAAGAGCAGATAAATTCCCGAAAACCAGAATCCTAAAAGTGCTGACCATCTATAAAACGAAATGTGACCCATCATAATTATTATTCCAAACACTAAACGTTGTGACCCAACAATAATTATTTACTTAATTAATATACAAAAACAAAAATATACAGAAAATACATACTCGTAACAATGTTACAACTCTCAACATTATCTATTTCCATGTCAATTGGGTTCTTTTCTAATACTTTGTCTATGCCACAAGGAGAGATTTTCATCACGATCATCGTTTTTGTCAGTCCAACGGTGGAGAGTCACCCTTTCACTGCAGTTACAATGATACTGTCAAAATCCGACCCAACTACCACAACGGTGACTGAAGTGACCCAGGCCACGCTGGGCGAACACCTGTATCTCGTCATCAAGAGCGAAGTAAAGGCAGCAGGTATATGGTTATACGGAGACAATACTAATGACCAGTGATTGATTTCATGCATTCTGAATGTAAGTAAATCCTTATTCACCATTCGTGGTACCGGTTGTTGCTGAGAACCCGTACATATCAATACGCTATAATATTAATTCGCACCAGCATCATGGACCCGTGAAGGTCCCGGGGTAGAATAGGCCTTCAGAAACCCATGCTTGCCATAAAAGGCGACTATGCTTGTCGTAAGAGGCGACTAACGGGATCGGGGTGGTCAGACTCACTGACTTGGTTGACACATGTCATTGGTTCCCAATTGCGCAGATCAATGCTCATGTTGTTGATCACTGGATTGTCTGGTCCAGACTCGATTATCTTCAAACAGCCGCCATATAGCTGGAACATTGCTGGTTGCGGCGTAAAACTAAACTCACTCACTCACTCTAACATCATGTCACTGGCAAAAGCACAAGTTTATGTACAGAGCGGCGATAGGAATGTCTGTGCATTAGCTTAGTCGCAATTTGAGTTTGTTCACATCCACATTCTGAGCAGCATTTCAACGTAAACTTATCAGGTAGCTTGTTTAAGTGACAGTTTAGAAGTTGGTATGATGAGGATTAAAACTTTTATGGATAGACCCTGGCAGTGGTACGTCGCATCCACTACAAGAAAAACGTGGTCTATCCATTAAAGTCTTCATCCTCATCATCAGGTGGACGGGTGGTGACCCATAGATATGCTGTTTAGCATGTAAGGTAATTTAGCTGTATGGTACGTGATCTCTCTCTCTCTCTCTCTCTCTATCTCTCTATCTATCTATCTATCTATCTATCTATCTATCTATCTATCTATCTATCTGTGTCTTTTCCACACAGAGAAAACGATGAATGTGATGTAATGTTACAGTTCAACAAGTCTTTCTTTGTTGTTGGAGTACTCTGTTTCCTTTAGTTTTAAGTTGCTATTAAGTGTTGCTCAAAGGGCATGTGGTTGTAGACTTTAAACTAGGCTTCTGGTATAATTTCGTCAATGTCTCGTTCCCTTTTTATGTGACTGTGTAACTTTCCTTGAAAATGATTTAGTATTGAATATTGCATATAGTAGTATAGAATATATGCATCCCTTGTTTCTCCCTGTACAAGATCGTCCTGCATATTCTATAAAGTTTGTCTTTATGTTGTATTCAGTTGAAAATTCGCCCAACGTTAAGAACGTACCGTCACTCTTGAGTAAATCATTGGTGAATTTAATGTTTACTTTTAAGTAGTGTTTATATGCCACAGGTTTCTTAGCAGTGGTGATATTGTCATTTGCCCATATAAATTGTTTTGTTGTATCTGCCATATCGAGTTCTTGTAGTGATTGTATGCTGCATAAAACGCACGATGAATTTTAGGAATAATAGAATTCCGCAGATAATGATTTCTGTTGGAATGTTGATATCTATCGGAGCTTTTGTTATGTATCGATTGTGTATGTTCTTCCGAACTCAGAGTTCGTTTGAGACTGTGTTGTTCCTAAAATGAGGGGTACATTAGGTTACCATCTTCACATGTCAGTATTGCGGTAGTACTTTATGTTTTGAAGGATTTATCCTTTAACACAAACTTAAAACGCCTTTTTCGTAGATCGTTTCTTCTAATCAGTTTTGGATTAGGAAGCATGGTTAAAAGATGGTTTATGGAAGGTAGAATCAAAATCTTGAAAACTGTTATTCTGCCACATAGTGTCACTCGGGGTCACATTGTCATTGTTAGGTACTAGACTTTTATTTTATCTTTATAATTATAATTTCGTTCAACAATTTCTACCTTGTTGGAAGGTAATTGCTAGTAAATTAAATGCTTTGGGATTATTATTATTAATTTTTGTTTGTTTGTATTTTTTACCAATCTAAGTCCATGCATTTACAGTATTGCGTACTAGATACATGTTTAGAGCCTATCCATATTATTTTGGTTTGGTATGTTTATTTTGCTTACATATTAATTGTTGGTTGAATATGACGATACTCCTGTGTATATGTCTCCGCAGTTGCATGCAATTTCGCACACATCTAGGATTTGGGATGGATGGACTCAGTGGGACCTTTTCCGTTTTCATGTAGCACATGCTTGTTGTTTAGTGTTCGGTCTTAAGTGAAGGTGTCGTCTGTTTAGTCAGTTCTGGTGAGCAGTCTGTCGATCTGGTGACTGGCTGGACCTAGGTATAGGATGTTGATGATGGGACTCTTTTGGACTTTGGACCTTTTTGCCGGGTGGCTAGGGTTTTGCGTGTGTGATTTTTGCACTAGACGCTGAGGGCAATAAGGATGCAGTTGAGGTTATGAATTTCTTATCTGAGGCTGCCTGAATGGCAGATGGATGTCGCTCGTCGAGTGAGGCTGCCTGAATGGCAGATGGATGTCGCTCGTCGAGTGAGGCTGCCTGAATGGCAGATGGATATCGCTCGTCGAGTGAGGCTGCCTGAATGGCAGATGGATGTCGCTCGTCGAGTGAGGGTGGCTGAATTATAGATGCATGTGGCTCGTTGGGGGAGGGTGGCTGAATTGCAGATGGCTATGGCTCGTCATGTGAGGGTGGGTGAATTGCAGAAGGCAATGGCTCGTCGGGTGAGGGTGGCAATGAGAGTGGTGAGACAGGTAGTTAATGTGCTGGTTCGTGTTGGTTTGCGGCTGTGTGGATGGCGTCTTGGTTGTTGGATAGTTTTACATCGAAAAAGGGTAATTGGTGGTGGTTTTCTGTGTCCACTGTGTATCTGAGTCTGTGGTGTAGACTGAGGTGGTCCTGAATGGGCTCGGGGTTCAAATCCTTTTGTCTAGGCTGGTGAAGGTGTCATCTACTTTCAGCGTTGGGGCTGTGAGGGGAAGGTTGTTCAAAGCTAGACATAAATAGTTCTGTAATATGCGGGAGGCCATAGGGAGGCCACAAATCTTCCGGTAGACCTTGCCATCCAATGTGATGTACGAGGTAGTGAAACAGGAGGCCTTTAACTTTAACATGCTATGTGGTATGGCTTGTGTCCAGTTGGTAAATGTGAGTCTGTAACTTGCTGTTTAGGATTTGGAGGGCTTCTCGCAGTGGTATGTTGGGGACGAGTTCTACTACATCGCAGTTGACTTGTGGACGTAGCTGGTTTAAACATATTTACATTCTTAAACAATCTGGTTTGGAATTCAATACAACTTCGCTTTTGTTAACACCTTACCGGTAAATATATCATGTGAACAAACTACACAATAACTAGATACACAAAAAACGACAACTTAAATCATATATGTGCATTGTATCTCCTTATGACCCTTGAGCTGGCAGTTACATCTCATCAGTCCATGTAATGGTCTGGAACAGTTTATCAAATCGCTTAGTCTTATTGACTTATTGACGTTGTTGTTAGCGGGGGATATTCCGTATAACACAGTGTGGAGACTGTGGCCATTTGCATAGTGAGTATAATTTCTAACAGCTTTGTATAACATACACGTAAAACGATAATGACAAGGGTATTCAGGGATGTGAGAGATGTCTCTGTTTACTTCATTCGCGTTCAAATCACTACAGACCCGTGAAGGTCCCGGGTTAGAATAGGCCTACTGCAACCCATGCTTGCCATAAAAGGCGACTTTGCTTGCCGAACGGGATCGGGTGGTCAGGCTCGCTGCCTTGGTTGACACATGTCATCGGTTCCCAGTTTCGCAGATCGATGCTCATGTTGTTGATCAATGGATCGTCTGGTCGATTATTTACAAACCGCCGCCATATAGCTGGAATATTGCTGAGTGCGGCGTAAAACTAAACTTACTCCCTCACTCAAATCACTACAGCAGAGCTTATGTTGACAGTGTACGATGTGACAGAATGGACTGCCATAATTCAGATCAAGATAATTATTGGATTCATTATTTTAAGAAGAGATTTGAATTCTCCGGTTGAGTAAGCGAATACGAGGTTATCAAATAATTTTGTCAGGTAGAAATGACTGTACGTGTATTTTAGTCCTACAATTTATTGTTTGTAGCTTAGATGTATTATGGAGATTATATTGTCGGTTTTCAGAGACAGATTTAGGAACAAGGTCTCTTGTTTTATCAGTTTTTTATCACGCCTTCATTCTTTTAACGGTTTAAACTTTGTTTCGTCATAACCGTTGAAGACTAAGAGATTGATGATCTTTCGTGCAATTATCCCAGATATGACAACACTAGTCAGTGAAGCCTGGCTTCTTTAAGTTTGTTGGCAAAGGTACGGGATTGTACGACTAGCCTTCATTTCCCAATGGTGCTAGTAATGTTGTTGAAGTCTGAGCCCCGGAGGCACACACATATTCAACCTTTGAGTGGATAATTTATGGATTTTGAAAGTGGCTCTGGCGTAAGGGGACCATGGGTTTCTTTGGGTTCTGTTTATTTCTCTGTTGGTCTGGAGTTCTTGGAGGGTTTTCCTTGTGCTGTCTTTCCAAGTTACCTGTAGGGTCTTTTATGTATGAGGATCTTGCAGGCAGCGGTTTCTCTGATGGTCTGATCATGTTTTAATTCAGCTATGCCGCTTGTCTCATCCCGAGTTAGTTCAGTCTTGTCGGACGTCTTTAATGCGGCGATGAAATGTTGTCTCAGATAGTCTACGTTAATATTCTTTGCTAGTTATATATTCATTGCAAGGATGTTGTGGATATGAAGCTGGATATGAAGCGACATCCTAGCCTCTTATTGACACTGTTCACTACTGTAACTATGGTGTTCTCAGAGTTTCATTTCTTATTGGTTATTCCACAGAGCCCCCGGAGAGGGTAAATTACTGTAAGAAACATAAACATTAGAATGGCTAGCACTCAAGTGGTGAAAAGTATGGATTTTAGATAAGATTGTAGAAAATTTGACATGATTCAGGCTTTATATGATGGAATATAGCAATACACTGATGAGATCGGAAAAATATTCATTTACATGATTGTGATAAAATTTGGATGGCGCCAGTCTGAAAGTTAGGAAGAATTTTCCTGTGTTCAAAACATGTACTTTGTAAAGGGAAGTAACTCTAAAACTACCACCTTAAGATACCAGCCTGCTAAAACAAACCAATGGAGTGTGGGTTCAAAACTGGTGAACCACTACCAACGGAAATTCATTACTTATAGTTTTTACTTTTAAAAGTTTTTTTGTTTTGCTTTTTTTGTTTTTTTGTACAGAAGGTATTCCATTGCAATGAATAAAAAATAACACCTTGCATGTGGCCACACGGAAAGAGGTTGCCTTTAATTTTGCAAGTTGAACAAATCATGATCAACCGATCGATCGGTTAACACCATACAGCTGTTTTTCAACTGTTATATAAAGTTGTATACTGAAATGCACCAACCAAACAACGTACGACGATTACCCTTTTCAAGCCATGTTGATTATCATTAGACGATCTCACCAGTATGCTGCGTAAATTTTGCGGATAAGAACAACTCAGAACCACAGAGAGAGGTGTAGTCGATTATCACATGGCATCAGACACAGCTGTCTGGGATTGACCAGTTGTTTATCGCTTCGGCAGGGGGAGACAACGTTTTGATACCAGAGAGCTGTTCGGCTACAGGTGGGAACGATACAGTAGACTTGTGGACCCTCAATCCTAGGTAGGTGCTACCAATATCTGCGACCATCCAATGACAATAGATGCTGACAAGGAAGCACTGGCACTTGTATGCACGGAATTCATCTATAAGAGTTTTTTTTAATATTATAATCAACGCCAGTATTACAGTATTGTTAGTTTCCGATTTAGACTGCAATTAATCCGTCGGTCTTTGGGCCAAATGGGATATTATCAAGACGTATTGTCTGTACTTATATTGTCTTTCCAGCGGTGGTGCCAGTTGCGGTAGCCTTCAGACTACACTGTTCGGGAATTTCACAGTTGATAGGAAAGTAGTACAACTGCGAGGGAAGAATGAGGATATCACATTCGCAGATCTATATGCTTTCAAGTTCAAGACCAGTGCCACCATCACGTACAAATGCACTGTACTGGTGTGTCCGAAAGGTTCAAACGGCCAATGCAATAATGTATGTGCTAAGCAGAGCTGCGATTATGACATGAATGATTAGTACTCCAACCTTTGTCGCAATACACATGTTTCTTTCACAGAGATCGTTTTGTAAGCCACATTCGCTTACCGCCTTGCAACCTGTCTTGCAACAGTTTTCAAGGAAATTATTGAAAAAATTGTTTCCTAATACCGACCCAATAGAATTTTGAAATGGTTGTTAAGATATAGAGTAGGGTGGGAGAAACTCTTATGAACCTTACTACAGGTTAAAAAAACATGTTTCAGACTAGCCAGCTTCAGCCAAGATCAGAACCCTGTTAAAAATGTGTATGGACAATAAAGGACAGACCAAACCAAGAAGGACTTAGCAATATTGAGGATATGAAATAGAAGAGGTTAATATTGGGATATCTCTGTATCAAACTTTAATCGATAGTGTACCACCTAGGCGCATACAGTTGTGTAGTGCAGGGCAAGAAGGTCTCACAAAGCACTGAAAAGACGCTTAGACTGTAAGAGAATCATACCTCAACACATTCATCTAAATACAACTTCTATAGTTGACCTGCATGTAATAGATATTTGCCGAAACAACTTTCTCAATAATTTGTTAGAATACTATATATGTACAAGTAAGTATAGATAAGCCGCCAGGCTGCTTGACCACAGGCAAATACACTGATGCCCTACTTTCCAAGGCCTACAGACAAGGTCGTTACTTGCCAGGGAGATGACGTTTACCTGTCAGTATCCTGCACGTATCTTAAATATATCATTAAATCCTATCGTTATTCCTATCTCATTACACTTTGAACACGTGTTATTATAACTTTATTCGTAGATTTGATATTATAATAATAATCATAATTATATGCCTATAATACTACACCCATACTTTTAATGGATGAAAAAGGTTCTGCATAATCTACAGCTTAAGGCATGTATGCATGCTGAGGCATCTCGAGAGATGCGGTCGCATACAGCCGTCCATAGTTATCACATAGTTATCACATAGTTATCACATAGTTATCACGGGGTGACGACTGGTGAAAATACACAAGATATGTCACCTGGGAAAACAGTTTGAAAAGCTGGTGTTCCTTTCTGATAACAACTATGGTGGAGACATTTTGACGAGGTGTGAGCATCCTCATAGCTCAAGACATTGATGTGTCATTTTACAAGTTTCATGAAGAAATAAATGAATTACATTCGCCATTTCTATCAGATGACGCTAAACAACTGAACGGATATCAGTCTTTTCAAGCATGTAGGAGGACTGCCATGTACATCTGGTACTGTCATGCACTCACATCAGGATCCATAGCATTCAAGATAACAAGGCATCACACTTTTGTGGTCAAACACATACATCAAAGTCGTATGATGCGAATATTGATAATGGTTGAACACTTGGTTCAAGTCACGCTGTAATTTTTCTGTCATGTCAGACGATGTTAGATTATGTCGCTAGGAAAGTAGGTGTAACAGAGTTGCTCTCAGTTGTGTGAATTGCATATGTGTGTACTCATCAAAACCAACCAAACCACCAAATGGCAGCGTCATGATAAAGGTACAAGAATGTGTAGAATGTATTGACAAAGACATGATTACACCCCTGTCTCAATCTCGTACCTCCTTCTTCCTGTAATCTATCGAACCATTATTAGATTACGTGTATAGTGTAATTGTGTCTTTACAGCGAAAAGGTTATTCATCCTATTTTGCAGGAGCTGACTTCAGTGAGAAATCAGAAATGCTTTAAAACTATAAAGCGTCGAAGCGTTGAAAGCAAGTCGGTCGTGCCACACGTCAGGAAGACAGTGTCTGCAACGCTGACAGTCTCGGACTTCCACGGGCTTTCTGAAGGTAACCCTCTAGATGATCGTGAGTCTGAAGGTAACCTTCTAGGTGATCGTGAGTCTGAAGGTAACGTCTAGATGATCGTGAGTCTGAAGGTAATCTAGTTGATTGTGAGTCTGGAGGTAACCTTCTAGTTGATCGTGAGTCTGAAGGTAACCTAGTGGATCGTGAGTCTGAAGGTAACCGTCTAGTTGATCATGAGTCTGAAGGTAACCTTATAGGTGATCGTGAGTCTGAAGGTAACCTTCTAGTTGATCGGGAGTCTGAAGGTATCCTTCTCGTTGATCATGAGTCTGAAGGTAACCTTCTAGCTGATCGTGAGTCTGAAGGTAACCTTTTAGCTGATCGTGAGTCTGGAGGTAACCTTTTAGCTGATCGTGAGTCTGAAGGTAATCTAGTTGATCATGAGTCTGAAGGTAACCTTCTAGTTGATCGTGAATTTGAAGTTAATCTTCAAGTTGATCGTGAGTCTGAAGGTAACCGTCTAGATAATCATGAGTCTGAAGGTAACCTTCTCGTTGACCAGGAGTCTAAAGGTAACCTCCTAGTTGATCATGAGTCTATAGGTAACCTTCTAGTTGATCATGAGTCTGAAGGTAACCTTCACCTGAAGAACAGACTAGGATCTGTCTCGAAACGTTGTGACCTTGTATAATAAAGAAGTTGAACCATCAAGCATTTGTACTTTGGTTCCTCCAACTCCTAAATGCCTTTAAAACAACTTCAACCTTCTAGCTGATCATGAGTCTGAAGGTAACCTTCCAGTTGATCATGAGTCTAAAGGTAACCTTCTAGTTGATCATGAGTCTGAAGGTAACCTTCACCTGAAGAACAGACTAGGATCTGTCTCGAAACGTTGTGACCTTGTATAATAAAGAAGTTGAACCATCAAGCATTTGTACTTTGGTTCCTCCAACTCCTAAATGCCTTTGAAACAACTTCAACCTTCTAGTTGATCATGAGTCTAAAGGTAACCTTCCAGTTGATCATGAGTCTGAAGGTAACCTAGTTGATCGTGAGTCTGAAGGTATTTTAGTTGATCATGAGTCTGAAGGTAACCTTCTAGTTGATCGTGAATTTGAAGGTAACCTTCAAGTTGATCGTGAGTCTGAAGGTAACCTTCTAGATAATCATGAGTCTGAAGGTAACCTTCTCGTTGATCAGGAGTCTAAAGGTAACCTCCTAGTTGATCAGGAGTCTAAAGGTAACCTTCTAGTTGACCACGAGTCTGAAGGTAACCTTCTAGTTGATCGTGAATCTGAAGGTAACCTTCTAGTTGATCGTGAGTCCGAAGGTAACCTTCTAGGTGATCGTGAGTCTGACGGTAACCTTCTAGGGGTTCGTGAATTTGAAGGTAACATCTAGATGATCATGAGTTTGAAGGTAACCTTCTAGTTGATCGTGAGTCTGGAGGTAACCTTCTAGTTGATCATGAGTCTGAAGGTAACCTTTTAGCTGATCGTGAGTCTGAAGGTAATCTAGTTGATCGTGAGTCTGAAGGTAACCTTCTCGTTGATCGTGAGTCTGAAGGTAACCTTCTCGTTGATCGTGAGTCTGGAGGTAACCTTCTAGTGGATCGTGAGTCTGAAGGTAACCTTCTCGTTGATCGTGAGTCTGGAGGTAACCTTCTAGTGGATCGTGAGTCTGAAGGTAATCTAGTTCACAATGAGTCTGAAGGTAACCTTCTAGCTGATCGTGAGTCTGAAGGTAACCTTGTAGGTGATTGTGAATTTGAAGGTGACATCTAGATGATCGTGAGTTTGAAGGTAACCTATGTAGTGGATCGTGGATTCAAAGGTAACACATCTAGTTGATCGTGCGACAGGAGGTAGCAGATGAAGTTGATCCCGAGTCCCAAGGTAACACATCTAGTTGATCGTGAGTCCGAGGGTTTGTGCACATGTAGCATGTCCTTGGTTTAGAAGCGGTCTGATGCACCGTCATAATTATGGTCTAAGACACGTCGTCATAATGATGGTCTAAGACAACCCGTCATAATGATAGTCTAATACACGTCGTCATAATGATGGTCTAATACACACCGACATAATGATGGTCTAAGATACACCAGACAACGTCTAAGACACGCTGTCATAATAATGGTCTAAGGCACACCATCATAATGATTGTCCTATGTAGGTGAAGACCTATGCATATATTCACCTAAACAAGTAGAAAAGAAGTTTGTGGTACAAAATACATGTCCCCCGTTTCCATTTTCACCGTTCTTCATCTACCCATATACAGTCAGAAAGTTTACAATTTGAGAATATCTCATGTTGCAGGCAGTCAAACTAGAGTGGAAGGTGTTATGCTGTTGGTGGCTATGCTTACAAGTCTCCTCTTGTCGAAGTGAAGTCATCAGGCACACACACGACAGCAGTGCAGTGCACACGTGCACAAACACTCTCTGAAGATCCTCTTGAGCCTTTTCCAAGATCAACAACTGACGTTTCAATAGTAAATCTGTAAAATGCATGAACACTCTGATACAGTGCAACTTAACCTCAAGCGTAACTGTATGAAATTGTAAAAAGTCCATGATGTGATCAATAAATTGTTGCAGCATTCGTCCGGCGTTTGTAGCGACCCACATTATGCATCTTCAGTCTATGAGCACGCACGGGAGCAGTTCACTCTGGCTGGCTGCTCATGGCTTTCACTGTTGTATACAAGTGTCAGCATGTAGGGTAATAATACAAGAGAGTAATGTAATGTGAGGGTATCAGAGTATTGATAAAATAATGTAACAATGTATCAATGAAATAGTGTAACAGAGAACCACTGTAATAATGTATCAGAGTATTAATGTAATAGTGTAACAGAGTATCAATGTAATAGTGTAACAGAGTATCAATGAAATAGTGTAACAGAGTATCAATGTAATAATGTAACAGAGTATCAATGTGATGAAGTTCCGACATTTCCCATCTCCTGACACTGTTAAACTGACTGGTCTATTGTTGCAACGAACATTGATAGGCTTTTCTGATGGGTTCATCCATAGCTTGACATTATTACAGCGAACACTGACAGATTTGTCTGATGGGTCCGTCCATTGTCCAAGGCTTTAAACTGTTCGCATTTAAATGGTCTTGCCCTACCAATAACAATACCCCTCTGGAAAAGCACATAGCGCATTCACTCCTTGCAGTTCCTTATTATTCGTGGTTCTCTACATGAATCAATACATACAAGTTTCACTGAATTATCTGTTCTGCTCCACCAGCAGCCTGCACATGGAGCTGAGCATGTTTATTTGTTGAATAATGTAATTGTACACTATGCGATGTTTGTTTTAACTAAACTTATGCATTGGCAATGAAGCGTTGTCTATCACACATTGTGGCACAGCCTATCGTGTTACGTATGTATACAGTGACCTACTTGCCAGCGCAGTACGACCTAACGACTACACCAGCTGGTACCAGACCACACGCAGCGTCATGGCTCTCACAGGTAGGTACCTTTCCTTTTCCGCGATGGCTCCCATTCGTAGAAAGAGGGTGTTGTGGTCATTGCTCTTTAGGAGACTATATAACTGATCCTTTGTCCGAGGTACTATCGTGCGTTATGTAACAGAGATATTTATTACTGAAAGTGCCAACCCTCTCATACAGCCATAAGTAAGTTCAAAATGGATGACAATACTGTTACTTAATGCCAGCTAATTAATGACCGCTTGTGTTGAATATTGAGTCTCTCGTGCAGACTGTGTGTATGAAAGTGTATTAAGCTACATTTTTCAGATCGGACAACGCTTAGATCGCTTTTTGACCGTCCTTGGACTTTGTATGAAGTTGTAGACTTGTGCTATGTTTAAACATAAGTGCTACCATAACTGATCACATTCAAACATCTTTTAACATGTATCAACAATTATTCCGTGTTTGCCCTTCACATAAGCCAAGCTGCAATGCTTTAAGCTTGGATTTCCTTTCCATCTTTTGGTGGGAAGTCTGGGTTGTGTTCAGTACGAAATACAAAAGACTAAATGACACTTTAAACGGATGCAAAGCAAACAACAAAGCAACAGTTACTTTTTTCCAAGATGGAATGGTGTGAGAACTTCGCGAATACTAGCAGATAGGACATCTCCATCACCAACGTCACATGCTTCTACTGACAATGGAAAGCTGTTCCACCACTTGGGGCAGGGAGGACAGGGGGTTCATGAGAATGTACTTAATGATCATTGACGTTTGATCGATGTTTTGTTTATTTTCCCCTTTCCGTAAGTCCACTCCTGAGTGACTGTCACGAGGTGATAAGGTTACCTGTAATCAGGAGACCTTCATTCAGCGAGGTGAAACACTCCGTCTGCAGGTCCTGTAACTGATCCAAACCGTGGGTATCCATTCGGGGACACCACACTGCAGAGACAGAGTGCCAGTCGGCTGTGGTAGACAGGGTAGCCATACGGGGATTCACTATAGTCTGTTGCAGTAAACAAGATTTATACTCTGTTCATCTATTCATGTGCATGTAATAACATCCATGACATTCTATCCACATACAGAATGTATTCTCATAATTTACTCATAAATGTGCCTTTATTAACAAGCACATTTACATTTAAACCTCAACCAAATGTGACACAAGTCAAGTCCCTTTTCCCCATTTTCAATTTTTGTGTGGAGATTCAGGTACTTTCTTCTTGGTGCCAGTCTACCACCAGACTGAATCTTATGGGCCTAATTTTTTTAAGCTCTCTCAGCGCTAAGGCAGTCGTAAGTGCCATACATTAACATTAACTTACGACTGTCGCAGTGCTGGAACAGTCGTGGCTCAGTGTAAATGTATGACACTTACGATTGTCTTTGCGTTAACAGAGTTTTGAAAATCGAGGCCCTGGAGAAGAACAATAGGGGACTGTTTCTTTTTGATCATATTCACGAACTTGTATATGTTTGGATGGTTGGTACCTAAGTTGTTTAGCTTCGACTGCCAACCTTCCTGGGTGATTGGTGCTGGAACTATTTGTATGCAAGTGGTGCCAAATATTGCGTCCATCCACTTCGACATACTGTTCGGTTACGTAGTCAGTGAATTTCACAATCCTAGCATCTTCGAAGTCATGCAAGGACATTCAGCCAGACGTCGTCTATGTCACGTGGATGGAGGAAAGGCTGGGCATAGGCATGGCGGATGAGTCTATTTACACTGGAATCATTGTTGAAGAGTGTCTGGAGACCACATTGATGAGTTTTTCTCCGGAATCGTCCGACAGTACTGCACATGCATGCTTACAGTTGGCAACTGGCAGCATTGTGGGCAGTTTGTTCAATGTCTGTGAAGATGGTCATTGGTGCCAAAGGAATGTTGTTATCGGCAGCTTTTTAACAATCTGGAAAATGTAGCCAGGCACTTATCTAGAAGAAGGTCATGAACTAGAGGAGACATCTTATCTTCAACAGCAGCATGGATGGTATGCAGTTGTTGATAGATTTCTGGGCACATGGTACCATCGCTCAAGTAGTAGAGGTCTCAGGTTGTCAGTGGTTGGAAATATGAGCATCTTTTCGTCCTTGCCCCGTTCCTCGAGGCTATCGCAGCGCTACGACTATCGTAAGTCAATGTTAAAGTAAGGGAGTTAAAATCATCTTGATTAGCGCTACGACAGTCGTAAGTCTATGTTAAAGTAAGGGAGTTACAATCATCTTAGCGCTACGACAATCGTAAGTCTATGTTAAAGTAAGGGAGTTACAATCATCTTAGCGCTACGACAATCGTAAGTCTATGTTAAAGTAAGGGAGTTACAATCATCTTAGCGCTACGACAATCGTAAGTCTATGTTAAAGTATGGGAGATACGACTGTCGTAGCGCTACGATCGCTCGCTTTGAGGAAAAGGACCCTGGTGAAGTAGGAATTCGCCTCCAGAAAAGGTTTGAATGTAGACTGGAGGAAGCTATACGTCAGAGGAGGTGATGGGTAGTTCGTATTTTTGACATTGAAGGGTACAAAGTGGCCTGTACACCGTAGTAGGTTGGCACATCTTTGATCACATCATCTTCTTCATTGGTAGCTCGAAAAAGAACAATATATATGTATATAGTACAACAAATATATGCACACTCATATACACAAATAGTGATGTAATTTGGGTTTTCTTTATGAATTATGCAAGTGTGACTAATCAAGTATCACATTATTTTGTACATTCGGCTTACCCATCAATTCTTCTTGGTATATTGTTGGCTTACTCTCATTTCGAGCTTTACATTTCAGGTTGAATAAGAATTCCTTGGCATGCTGATCACGCCATGATCCAAACCTCGGGTATCCATTCCTTGACGTGCTTATCACGCCATGATCCAATCCCTGGCATGCTGATCATGCCATGATCCATTCCTTGACATGCTGATCACGCCATGATCCAAACCTCGGGTATCCATTCCTTGACATGCTGATCACGCCATGATCCAATCCCTGGCATGCTGATGACGCCATGATCCAATGATTGGCGTGCTGATCACGCCATGATCCATTCCTTGACTTGCTGATGACGCCATGATCCAATCCGTTGCGTGCTGATCACTCAAAGATCCAATGCTTGGCGTGCTGATTGCTCCATGATTCGATCATTGGCGTGCGCCACGATCCATTCCTCGACTTGCTGATCACGCCATCATCAAATCCCTGGCATGCTGATCACGACATGATCCATTACTTGACTTGCTGATCACGCCATGATCTATTCCTTGATTTGCTGATGACGCCATGATCCAATCTCTGGCGTGCTGATTACTCCATGATCCAATCTTTGGCGTGCTGATCACGCCATGATCTAATCCTTGGCGTGCTGATCACACCATGATCCAAACCTCGGGTATCCATCCCTTGACGTCATGGTCCAAACCCGTTATCAAGTACACCGTGCCCATGCCTGTACACCGTTAATCATGAAATGCAGGTCCTCTAGGGTTTTCCCATTCTCTTCCCACAGAGGTTACTCCTGTCATATCTTCCTACGTAACCTAGCTCTGTTCTAATACGGCCATATTTCCCGCACATCGAGAAATCCCCTTGCGGCAAAATCTCGCAGCAGGAATTATCTCCCTTGTTACTATCCAATCAGAACACGCGTTAAATAGACTTAGCTTCAATGTGGCGGCCCCCATAGAGTTGGTTCATCAACGTGCGAAGGAACGATTCGGTATTTCATGTTTAACTGAAAATCAGAAACTGGCAATAGAGAGTGCGGGGATCAATCGCCATGATATGTTTGTAGAAACAAAAACTGGTAGTGGCAAGTTTTCCCGATGCATTCGGAAATTACCGATCTTGCGAATGATCACTCTTGAAACAATGTCTCTGATTGCACAACTAAATCTGTACGCCTCCAATCGCGAGTCCTGAACACTTACACCATGAAAGGGTCGTATTAGAACAGAGGTAACGTTGGAAGATATGACAGGAGTAACCTCTGTGGGAAGAGAATGGGGTTTTCCCTCCCCTTTCCACTTTCTATGTAAACGTACTTGATGAATTATTCATAGCAGACGCATTAAGTAGTGTGTTGGCTTGTTTACCACTCCAGTCATTGAACAACGATCTGTGTATTATACTTTACACGTGGGTACAGTGTAATTGGTGATATCATATCATATCATATCTTTCCTTTCAGATTTTAACTACACATCGCCCTTTGAGGCTACTGACGAGATGAAAAGAGGATTTGATGAGAAGGGGCATGTTATAATCCGGTATGTGTTATAATCCTATACTGTCATCTCTAGAACCTTTGAAGCAGTATCTTCTGCTATCTTCTGTAGGACCTAGGCAGTATCCTATACTGTCTTCTGTAGGGTTTATCATGCACTTTCTACTGTGACACCTTCTAGGCAGTACCTCACATATCTTCTAAAGCTAAACTCACTCACTCACTCACTCAAGGCACTATATAATATGCTGGCTCTTATGGGACCTGCTTGACAGTATTCGGCATTATCATACAGTGACATCTGGGCAATACATGGTACTGGCATCTGGTGTCCCATGAAACTAACTCGGTTCTTAGTGTTAAATGTATTGTGTGAAAGTACCAGAGAATGTGTCTTCTCAGACCTGTTACCTTTCTGTCATCCTTAGCAGGTATGTCAGTCGTCGCTGATTTGTAGGGGACCTTACAAATTCATTAAGTGTCTAGGGATTCCGTTATTAGTAAGTAAATGCAAGAAATAATTTTGACATTGCAGTGAGAACCTGTAGTGTTTGTGTTGAATGCACTGTTTGCTTTGTTTCAGTGGCTTGTTGGAGCCCGACGAGCTGCTGAAGGTGACCCGTGCCTTCGAGGAGAGTGAATACATCAAGTCTAATGCATATTCGGTGAGGAGCGGAATAGATTCAGTTAACAACATGCTGTAGTAATAGAACTCACTGCTTCTTAATTTCAATGAACACAAGACTATGCTGCAAGAATACAATCCGTGAAGATCCGGGTTAGAATTGAACTTCAGTAACCCACGCTAATTGTAAGCGGCGATTAACGGGATCGGGATCACATTAACGGGACTGGGTTGACTCATGTCATCGGTTCCCAAATCGATCGTTGGATTGTCTGGTCACGACTTTACAGACAGCCGCCATATTGCTGGAATATTCCTGAATGTGGTGTAAAACTAAAATCAATCACTCATCACAATCAAAAGAATAGAACCCACTGCTTCAGTTTCAAGTTTTATTGCAACGTAACTAAAATATTAAATATACTGGATGTTTCTTCTTATACGCTATAAGACTCTAAAAAATTATGTTTCCAGAAGCGATTCGAAGTTAATATTGTAGAAAATGGCAAACGTATATTAGCCAGACAGCTGTTATATTGGACAGCACGTTACATACATACATGCATACACACACACACACACACACACACACACACACACACACACACACACACACACACACACACACACACACACACGCACGCACGCACGCACGCACACACACACACACACATACTTGCAAAGCATGCACGCACGATGTGCCTTGGATTTGTTTTATGTGGACATAAAGTGAATGTTTGTCAGTACGTCTTTCAGACAAGTGACGGCACCGGAAGGAAGACTCGTGTAGCATGCTGGAAACAACCAGGTGATGACGTCACAGGTCTTGTCACGCGCTGTGAAAGGGTTGTAAGGACTTGTGAAAAGGTATATCCAATAATACTGGGTACTGAATAAAACTATTCTGGTTCAGTGAACGCTTGTTAACCTACACACATGAATGGCTATGTTCTGTCGGTAATCTCTCATACTCTCAGGAAAAGGAACAAACCTAAATTGGTTCAGAAATCACATTTAAGTTGTAATTTTAATGCTACATGCGATTGGAGAAGTCCTTCCAGTAAGTAGTTTGATAAGAAAGACGTTTACCCCAGCAACAATTTGATCTCTCGTGCCTCCACGGTTCTGACTGTTAGTTGTTTAAGGGTCAGGGTTGGTAATCTCAAGCCTTTGTTCCTGGATCCATAGGGTAGGTAATCACAAGCCTTTGTTCCTGGATCCATAGGGTAAGTAATCACAAGCCTTTGTTCCTGGATCTATCAGGTAATCACAAACCAACGTATCTTTAGGGACTCCTTACATTGTAATGTGTTTGTTGTGTTGGCAGCTGCTGGGGGGCGAGGTGTACCACTACCACTCCAAGATTAACATGAAGGAAGCGATGACGGGAGGACAGTTTGTATGGCACCAGGACTACGGGTAACGGAGACTGATGCTTAGTCCCTGAATATATATAACTTTGATAGTAACAGGCACATCCATTCACACTAGAAAGGAGCCCCTGGGACACCAGTCAGAACCACGATTTGCTTTATTTAGGGCTTTAGCACCGCAGAGAAAGAGTAAGGCTGTAGGGAAAATAATGTGCTTCAGGGACACTGAGACAGACTACAGCAGATAACGGCGGTAAATCATATACACCCGATGAAGGAGCAAGCACACGCCCCGAAATGTTGTGTTTTCCACATTAGAGAAGTTGACATCCATAAATCTGGCTTTTTTATCATATACACTGTTTGTGTTTAAGCAGATTTTGAAAACAAGTCACATAGTTTGTGTGGGACAATGGGCGATCTATGTCAACAGATAGGATGGTAGTAAACCGTGTATGATGTTACTCAGGTTACCCTTTGACGTTAATGCTACTACAGTTGTGTAATCAAATCTATCGTCGAGACTCAGGTTACATTAGGCTTTGACCTGGAAGCAACTCGGTTAAAATATGTATCTTTAACATAGATAAGCCGGGACCTGGTGAGTCTGCACTTGTAGGGAAGTGACTTATCATTTTACGGAAACAGGATAGAGGTTTGATACTCATCTCCGCCGGCCGTTGCCATTATTTCAGGCTAAACATTACGCTCTTCCACTCACTGACGCAGATGTATCAAACATATGATCTCCCGTTGGCTCAATATAGATGCAACCCTCCACGTGCGTTTGTAGATGGTTTGCCAGGGGAGTGTTGCCAAAAGCAGTAGTGGTATACTCACTGAAAAACCTACAAATCCATCCACCCATCCATCCATCCTGCCATTTATACAATTGTTCGAGAACACGAGTGTCCACAGCTAATGACAGCCTTGTCTACTGCCCAGGTACTGGTACCAAAACGGGATCCTGTTCCCTGACATGGTCAGTGTCTTCATCGCTCTGGATGAAAGTGTTAAGGAAAACGGCTGTCTGCAGGTACGTGAGACAGTGAGTGTTCTGTATGTCGGCAATGTTCTGTGTGTCGGCGGTCTGTAAATAATCGAGTCTGCACCAGACAATCCAGTGATCAACAGCATGAGCATCGGGCAATTGGGAGCCGATGACATGCGTCAACGAAGTCAGCGAGTGTGACCACCCAATCCCGTTAGTCGCGTCTTACGAACATCTGTACACTGGGTAGCAGAGTGACACTGTACCGGGGTAGCAGGGTGGCACTGTACCAGGGTAGTAGGCTTTTGTCAAGATAGGAGGGACTGTATCAAGTACGTTGGTGTGTTACAGATAGGTATTGTCAGTTAGGAGAAGGCGCCGTCTACAAGTATCACGAAATAAATTTTTCTTCGCATGGATGAAAAAGGTGGCAGTCTCCTTGTTTCCGTGCAAGAGCGACATTGCCATTAGGACATGTGATGAGGTGTTCTAACGGCGCCACATGTTGCCTTGTGTTCCGGCATCAGTCGCAACACTTGACCATTAGTCAGCCGAACACTGACCATGGTGTAATGAGAGTTAAAGTTGGGCTAATCACGTTCTGTTGAAACTTTCTGCCTCCGTGTTGACCTAAACGTGTTATGTGGAAACGTGCAGCCCAGTCACTGTGTGTTTGTTTCAGATACTTGAGGGCTCACACAAATGTGGCCGTATCGATCATGGGAGAGTCGCGGGGCAGACGGGGGCGGACATGGCAAGGGTGGAGCAAATTAAAGGCGCACTTCCCCTGAAATACGTCGAGCTGCAGCCAGGTGAGCTTTGGCATGCCATCTGGAACAGTAGTATTGTATAGAATGGATAGTCTTTGGTTACATTAAGTATATATTCTATTACTGAATGAGTGACTAATTGTGATCAGTTAATGTCATTAACCCACTATACGGTTAAAGAGCCGGTTGCTACCAGCTAATTGTGATTGCAACCATCGTGGTTCGGGGAATAGGGATATGCGCATACAATATATGAAGTGATTTGTTCACTGACGTTGAAACTTCAACAGAGTGAGGGATGAATTTTGTTTGAGGGCCGTTGCAAGTCCATATAAACTCACACAAAGTTAAAAAGTAAATACACAGTCGTGGCGACCTCTGGCAAATACATGATATCAGACGGTCGTGATTCTAAACAATAACTTTGATTTTGAATTTTTGAAACATGTTTGTAAAGTGAGATAGATGAGACATCAATATTATTATCGGAGTGTCAAATACGTGCGATTGTGATATGTGTCATAGGATGTGGTAGAGTTGATCTTTGCACAAACAAATCCGGAACCTTAAAGATTCTCAGAATGTCATTCCGTCCCACCATTTGGTGTTTGTAGGGGACGCAGTGTTCTTCCACTGCAACGTCCTGCACACAAGCAGCCCCAACGTGAGTGACAGACGCCGCTGGGTGTTCATCTCCTGCTACAACAGGGTCTCCAACAAAGCAGTTACTCAGCACCATTTCCCTTCGTGTGGAAAACTGGATATTGTAAGTAGCTTGCTGTGACAGTCGCCTAGTTAACCAACAACACTCTTGACCAAAGACACGTGGGTGCTCCAGGTGAAGAACCCTCTACTCTTAGTCTCGAGGGCTGAACTGGTGATTACAGTCCCCATATTGTTCAGAGTACATCGACATTGTGTGATTGGTGTGTGACTGGCCACAGATAGTGAAACTGTCGTTGACAGGTATACTTGTATGTCTGTGTTGTCCAGGAGTGTGACTGGCCACAGATAGTGAAAATGTAGCTGATACCTGTGTTTCTGTGTTGAGCAGGTATGTGACTTGCCACAGATAGTAAACATGTAGCTGATACCTGTGTTTCTGTATTATGCAGGTATGTGACTTGCCACAGATAGTAAAAATGTAGCTGATACCTGTGTTTCTGTGTTGTGCAGGTATGTGACTTGCCACAGATAGTGAAAATGTAACTGATACCTGTGTTTCTGTGTTGTGCAGGTATGTGACTCAGCCATCAGGAACTGCACTAACCTCACAGACATGTCTGCTAAAGACTTCCTGGACCCCAAGGACAACGCCCTGATTTCAGCTGCGCGATAGAATTGGATCTGGCAGTCCTACTCCCGCGTTCATGTTGGACCTGGGACAAACTCTGTACCAACAGTTCCTGCAACACTGGAAATCGAAGTTACAGTTGAAAGTTGCTCTTATCAAATTGTCTACATCAAATGCTTTATTCTTACGAATTCAATATAATTCTTACAAATTATTAAAATATTACATTAGCATTGGTTTGTCGTTGATATGGCTTTTCAACTACTTTATTCATCTCTCATGAGAGCTTTCAATGGAGATGCCGACAGATGCTGCGTACCAAAAACTTGTGATACTTAACGTCGGCTTCTTAATAACTGGTCCATGCTACCTTAGTGATAATGTCCCCTAAATAGTCCCCCGATTCACAGACAAAATAGCTACTTACGGGTATCTTGGAGAAGGGGTCTGGGTGAACGTCGGAGGTTTCACACACAGGCTCTCTTGTCTTTGCGACGATTACTTTTAAAAAAAAATACACGTGTATACACACACACACACACACACACACACACACGTGTGTGTGTGTGTGTGTGTGTGTGTGTGTGTGTGATGACCCCGACTCGAAAAGCTTATCATGATAAAGCCGGACACGTCAGTGTTTATAGGATTTGGAGTTTATATGATCTAGTGTTTATAGCATTTGGCGTTTATGGGATTTTGTGTTTATAGGATCTAGTGTTTATAGGATTTTGGGTTTAGGATGTGATATATATAGGATTTGGTGTTTATGTGATTTGGTGTTTATAGGATCTAGTGTTTATAGGATTTTGGGTTTAGGATGTGATGTTTATAGGATTTGGTGTTCATAGGATTGAGTATTTGTTTTTCAGGGGGGTTTTCAGGGCTTTCTGTGAAGCATTGAACCCAGATTACTGTGTACCTTGACAATTCAGAACTACCCCATGACGTGGCATGAAGAGTGCAAGGAGAACATAATATCAGTACTCAAAACTTGCCTTTGCCCTATTTACGGCATGTGGATTGCTGTAGCTACTCACACCTGGGTGTCATTGCCCTCTATATGCCATATGTGAATGAATAAGGGTTTGCATCAGTATTTCTAATTTCAAGAACTTGGGTTATTGACTCGTTGTTTCGTGATAAAGTTATGTCACTTTTGACGGCAGTTTCTAAAAGCCAAAATGAAAGAAATTGGTAAAATATGACGTGTATCAATAATGAGCTCTTGCATTAATTTCATTAAACAAACAATTTGATACAATTAGTCATCACTGTTGTTTTCTACATAGATGATCAGCTGTTTTTATCCTTCGCATTTCAGAGTTACATATTCAACAATCAACATATATACATGCATTCCAAATAACATTCACTCTTGGATGCTTATCTAAACCGTTCACACTATATAACATTCATATTCACATTCACACAATTCATACTATTTCGGAAGAAGAAATGCTGTTAGTGTTAGTCTGTATCTGCTTAATCTTCAGTTTAAAACCAAAATGTATTCACTGTAACAAGTAAAAAAAACAACAACATCAATCCTGATTTAATATTTAACCATGATCAAGGTTGACTATTTGACGTATCGCCTTTAATCCGTTTGCAGCAAAAACGTACCGATGAATTTCACTTTAAACAAAAAGTAAACGGTACAAATTGAAATTAACATTGCGAATTCTCATAATTTTACCTTGCCAATTGTACACTATATTTCACAATTTTATTCACCTCAAGACAGAGTGGTTTATGAATGATTATAGTTTCAGATCGCTGTTATGCGTCTGTTTTACACGGGGGTATGAATATTAAATGAAACACCGAAAACAAGTAGAGCTGGTCGATGCTAACACTCATCACGTACTGTGCGTGTATTTGTATCACTGCTCTAAGTACGGTGCTTCCCCCTTGCAATGCAAATCAATAACCGTGATCTGAAACTATGATCTGATCTATAAAATTCTGAGATTTAAATGTCAGTTACACTTACGCTGCCTGCACATGCTTTTTGCAATAGTAAAGAGGCGATAGATGCTTTCATTGACACTAAATATCAATTGTTCATTCAAAAACGTTTAGATTCACGTATACTTGTTGCATTGTTCGTAGATTGGAAGGTGGAACAGCCACGTGAATGCTTGAATGTTGGTTTTAAATAAGCATCCACACTGTCTGACCCCTCGAGTACTCGTGTCCCAAATTTTCGACTCCTGAGAGCTCTAACCTTAATTTAACGTTAACCTTAGTCAGAAAAAAAAAATAAAAAAAGAAATCCAGCCGACTCCTTCGCTTGGATGAAATCGGCTGGTCTTAAAATGTGATTCTTAACGAAAATATTGACATGCCGACATTCAAATGAATTTAGAGAGACTGTGCAACACCTTGTCGATGGATGCCCTTCGTTGTCACAAACAACATATCTAGAAAAACAACAATATGGTGACATGACTCGTTGTTTCTACAGTCGTCATCACCATACCTGCGGCCTTGAATATATCCATGGAGTCAGGGAAAATGGTGATTTAAAGTTTCTTTGTAATAGCCCATTAACTGCCTCATGAGAATTTCGGTCAACAACCCTAAGCAAATGATGTTTCTGTCCCTTTTGACAGCAATGTGATTAGCAGGAATCCGGATAAGCATGATAAATATACGGTCTTCGCCTTTGAAATACATCTCATGCCATGCCTCCCAAATACACTGACATCGGGATCCCCATTGTTCTCGGTGCCCTTGGTTTGGTTCCCCCTGACCTTTTGGCGCAGACGAGCAGAGTGCCCGGGTTCTCCATCGGGATCAGAGCCCTCCTGACACTCAGGATAATGCAGAATGCAGCAGTGTTTTGGAGCTTTCATAGTCTCCGGAAAGTTCTTCGTGGGATCGTCTAGGCAGCTTTCCTTTGACAGAAGTACCATTCGCTGTCTGGGCTGCGTGTAGAAGGAGCGAGGGGGATGAGCTGATGATGGGCCTTACCAGCCTGACTGTGCCAGGATCACCCGAACCCTCTCTGCTGCATTTTCACCTCAATCTCTAAAACATAATGATTATTCTTGTAATCGGCGAAATGTCCGATCATATTGTTTAAACAGCGCTAATAACGACATTATCGCTTACAAATAAAAAGATATAAAAAAATGAACCATTTCTGTCAGTACGAATGGTTTCATCTCTACATCTAAGTTGCTCCCTTACAGATGACAGTGTTTTTCCGCTTTGATAGCACATCCGCGAAACATCTTCAGGTCACCCTCTGAATGTGGCAATCAAAAGAAACAACTAGACTATATCCATTGTGACATGTGTTCAACATTGAGCACCATTCAGTCTGTGTGATCAAGATCAGTCTTTATTTCGGAGCTTAAAAATCACTCACCTCGAGAGCAGTCATGGCCCTTATTGGGGCGATGGCGTAGTCTAGTGGGTAAAACGTTCGCACGTCACGCCGAAGTCCCGAGGTCGATTCCCCACATGGGTACAGTGTGTGCAGCCCATTTCTGGTGTCCTCCGCCGTGATGTTGTTGAAACAATGCAAAAAGAGGCATAAAAACGAACACACTCTCTTTTTCACTCACTCAGTCATGACCCGTGTTACTTGTGAGTTTCCTTAACTTTGTAGGTGTTTTCTTCCTAAATAGACTTACTAATTCCCAGCAAGTGCAGGATGAAAGTAGGATCAAACTATATGTGAAAGCAAACTTTAGGAACACGGGATACACAGTAAAGAAATGCCATGAAGTTCAGTCGTAAAAGACGTGTGTCGGCTATTTAAGGAAACATGGTTAAATAGTTGTCCAACAACTAGATATAAACCACAATGTGATGAATGGATATAGTTTTACGCTGCACTCAGCAATATTCCAGCACTATGGCGGCGGTCTGTCAGTAATCGAGTATGGACCAGACAATCAAGTGATCAGCAGCATGAACATCGATCTGGGCGATTGGGAACCGATGACATGTGTCAACCAGGTCGGCGAGCCTGACCAGCCGATCCCGTTAGTCGCCTCTTAAAAAAAGCATGGTCGCCTTTTATGTCCAGCATGGGTGGCTACTGACGAAACACTCTAACCCGGACCTTCACGGGTACCACTATTGAAGCACAGATTTTAGGCAACGTAGCGTCATTCCAAAACATTGTCTTTCCTGAAATATACAGATTTCAAGATATTGAAAATTGAAAACAATCATATAAAGACTTAATAAGCATATTTCGGAGCTATTTCTTGAAAACTAAAAATCGACATTATCTTCATACATTTTAATTCTTTCGGGGCAAAATGTTATGTAGTATTAAACGCACTTTGTCCAAGTTAACTGCACGATTCTGTACCCGCAGCTATGTGTTTCCATGCATTCATGTGGCCACAATCTGGTCATGTACCAACGAATTCGTGGGCTCTTTTAAGTGCACAAGATTGTGTACAGAGTTCTGACAATACTGAATGAGCCTGCACACAATGTTTACTCCAAGGTTTTCACACCCGGTTGCAGGTGGGCTCGATCCCGCCACCTCAAGCTAGCTTGGTCACTAGCCTGGCGCCATACCCAGCTCACCCACCGTGCCCCCATAATAATGCCCCACCATTACTTTGTAAACTCCGAAACATGACTAATAACTTACAGTAAGAGATGATGTCATTTCTTTTGTTTAGAAATGCTCTTACATTGTTAGACTTCCTATTTCAGATGGCTCTCGGCTGTAAGTTTTCGGTGATTGTGTACATCCGCTTTGACTTCCTACATAGAACAAGAGTCACGTGATATCAAAAGAATAAGTATTAGAAGTTCACAGTCTATATGTAGTTTTCAATACCCTGGGAACGAACATTTGATTTTGATTTAAACATATTTTATTCAGTGAAGACAGGAATTAGGAACAAGTTATCCAACTTAGGTAACCCTCTCCCGAATATTTACGATATGATAGATGATATACAACAACATACCTGTGATAAAGAAAGAGATGTAGTACAGAAATGATAGAGATCTATGTGCAGAGATAGCTATTTACATTTATGAAAATGTACACAGCATTCAAGAAAAACCCTTGCTATTTGAAACGTACTACTGAACTGCTTTAAATATTACATGGTTTTGAGTACATGATAAGTTCTTGCTCCCATTTAACAATAAATTTAAATTTAAAATATCATCACATACATGTAATTTTACCAGGTTAAACACTTTCGCTCTGTGGTTTTGTAGATATAAAATGAAATGTGGTAATGCACCTTCATACCTGATAGATTTACTTACTCAGACTGTTAGTGACTATACAACTTATGATCTTAGAAACTCTGAAGATTTTGTAAGACCATCAGTTAGTGACTCTACAACTTATGATCTTAGAAACTCTGAAAACTTTGTAAGACCATCATATAGACTTAATTTAAACATCCATGTCAGTCTTTTGTCCCATCAACTGCAGTATTATGGCATAACATTCAATTAGAAAAGCGAATGTTATCATCAACAGAGACCCCTAAGTCATATTTGAAAAAAAAATACTATTGACATGGCACCATCATATTTTTACAGGTATACGCAATGGAGATATTATTCATACTCGTTTAAGATATCATGTAAGTGAATTGAATTACGATTTATTTAATGCTGGCATTAAGTCAAATTCAAAGTGTATGTGTGGCTATATCTGTGAACATGTTTATCACGTCATGCTTGAGTGTTTCCTACAAAATGAACGAACATTTCAGTAACGGAGATTACATCCTCTGGCAAATCAAGCAGGGAATTACCATTAACCAAAGCTTGAAAATTTTGATTTTGATTTTCCCATTTCCTGATGAGGGGGCAATAAGTAGCCCAGAAACGTCGCGTTGTAGACATTAAAGAAGTTGTAAATCTATACAGTACCATTTGTTGTCATGTCACTCACCAGCATCTAAATGTCATTCAAGCAACCAAGTCTATACACTGCTGGGATGCTTCAGTACAATCAGGCAAGAACTGCCGGGGATAATTTCAAATACATGGAATGGCATCTGGTGGGCATCCACCCTTCCTAATGTCAGATTCCCATCGTTTTAACACAGACATTTAGGGGATAGGCAGAAGCCAAGTACGTTGATAGATAGATAGATAGATAGATAGATAGATAGATAGATAGATAGATAGATAGATAGATAGATAGATAGATAGATAGATAGATAGATAGATAGATAGATAGATAGGTAGATAGATAGATAGATAGATAGATGTCATTCATTCTCTCACGTTATAAAATATTTTCTGGTTTGCCTTTTTTTTATTATTCCAAACGTAACCACAACCATTTTGAATAAAAATGCACTTAGATTAATCATCCAATTTCGCTTCCCATTTTTACCATCATATACTATCATCGTATTATAACATGTCTTAGGGAATCTGATCAATAAAATAGTATTGGGCTCACTTTAATATCTGTTATTGTAAAGAATGGTTTGTATGACACCTCTGTCAAGTATGGATATTTCTGATCAACCCAGCTCAGTGTTAAGAAGTCAATGAATTCACTCCGACAAATACATGCTGGGTGTCTTATTCAAGCTGGGTGTTTTTACGCGAACTTTTATCAAGTAAATACATATTAGCAGGATTTAGTTCTTTTGTGCGTGTTTGTTTTTTTTCTCTTTTTCTTTTTTGCTTGTTTGTTTGTTTTGATTTGTTTTGTTTTAGAATGGACAGAAGTGAATTCTGAACCAAGCTGAGGGTCATCAAGTATGATATTATGCCCTTGACTCTGATACTGGGATCTTCGTATGAAAGTATGAAAGGACTCTCCTTCGGGCAAGTCATATCTCCCACTGTTTGCCATGTGCTTGTAGATTTGGTAGACATGGGAAAGTTCCAGATGGTTAATTCTCATGTAACAGAGTGGTAGATAATCGTCTATCGTGTATAACTCTAAAACTAAGTTATATCCGTATCTAACTGACACGGGTGTCTGTTTCTTCACACCTTTCCCCTAACTTTAATTTATAAGGAGGTGTCATAAATCCTATTTTTTTAAAGAATACCACCCGAAACATGAAAATATTATTATTATCATTATCGATTTTGTATTTGTAAGTAAATGGGAATAACAAAACATATTACCGGACATCTTTCAGAAAACACGCGGGACAGCGGAAGCGTTCACGTCAACGAAAACTATTTATTAAGCTTAGCTAGGAACTACGACTCTAAAAACACGTCGTGCATTGTATATCGGTCATTTTAATTATAACTTTAAATTGACTTGGAGTGTGAATCATCTGATGACACACGGTCAGTTGAGACACAATCAAATTTCCACCCCAAAACACATTCATTACATTAAAATTCCCTCTTACTTGGGAATAAACCTTGAATGGGCCTGTTGGCTAAATATAGACAATAACGTCAGTTCTAGAATCCTGCCTCACGATGGGGCAGCATACAGAGGTACTACTAAAACAAGACAAGTATTATATAAACGGTTCATATTATATACTATGTGACATTTAATTCGTAGATTTTGACTAGAATATACAAATATATAAACAGTGTATTGCAATTTAGTATGGTAATAACATGTTGGATGAAACGAAGGAAGTAATACCGGATTTGGTTCGTGTATACAATATGTATTTAAACAGTTGTAAGGAGAATATTATATGTGATTGTTTACATCATACGAGAAACGACGAGAAGCTTCATGTATTGATAGCGTTTACCTTATAAATACAACCACTTGTGTGAATTACTCACACCCTGTTTGCAAATGACTAAGATGTTCCAAAGTTAAATATTTCTGAAGTCAGACGAGAGATCTCGTTTGTTGGGAAGTCTTGACGTGGATAGACCTAGATTCAGAGGGAGAAGCTCTGTTCTGCGGATTCGATCGATATATCTACCGACTGAAACAGCAATATATATTTACAGTGCCTGCAAAGTTCACTTGTCACCATTTTGACAGTGTCTTCGTGTGAGTGTTTAAACCTTGAAATCGATACACAGTAAGCTGATTGTGAAAACTGAAGGTAGTTATTGTGACTAGTTCGGGGAAATGAAGGTACACGATTATTCAGTTTTAACGGATATTCCATTCATTGACATGTTTCGTGTTGGGCCTCCTCATCATCACGGATTGTGTGAACACGGAAGTGGATATTTCTCTGAACGGATCCCTGCCACTGGATCTCCAGACGTCAACAGAAGGCGTGGCAGGTCAAGAGAGGTTGTTATTCCCATACAGATTGAGGGGAGGGACGCGCCACACAACACACAACCATTGATAGATCTTACGGAGGATTCCATTCCAAGTCCAAACAGAAATAATAACGGAGTAAATAGCCGTTCAAGGAACCGGAGAAGGGCTCAGGCAAGTTCTCCAAGTCAGAGAAGCAGCAGCCATGTTGGAGCCAAATCTGGTCAAGACAATTATGTGTCAAGTTTTCCAGTTTCACAAGGAGCTCAATCATCAGCAAGAGGTCGATATTCAGATGACATTCAAGCCTCATCCCAGCAACCTCACCCGTCAGATTCATGTCTGTCTGATGAGTTAATTGATTTGTGTATGTATGAAGACTTAGCATGCGATTCTGCATCGGATGTGTATATTACTGAGAGCTACAACAGAGCCTTCTTTGCTGAGTCAAAACCAACTTCCTCCCACAGTGACAGCGTTCTGTCAAACCAAGTAGAGACCCCATCAAGGAGGAACCAAGATTCAGGTAAAAGGGTAACTCCAACACCAAGCTACCCAGTGTATCGATACCTCAAATCCAAACTGTCATCAGACGGACGCCAAATTGATTACATTCGTGGGGATGGCAACTGCTTTTTCCGAGCTCTGAGTAAAGACATTTATGATTCAGAAGAATTCCATGAAGATGTGCGTCAAGCAGTAGTAGACTTGGTGGAAAAGTTCCCTCGAGAGTTTGAACAATTTCTGGATGCAGGCACCCAAATGCCTGATCATATCAAAGAAATGAGAAAAACATCAACTTGGGCCTCATCAGCTGAAATATATGCTGCAGCTACACTACTTCAGCGTGATATTTACGTCTTGTCTCCTGATCATTCTGGTGATGCTTACAACTGGATGCTGTTCAAGCCCCGATTCACTTACACCAGGGACACATCCTACCATCCATGTTTCATTACCCTGTGTCACACCCATGGTAATCATTACGACAGGATCACACCCAACCATGGAAAGTGTAACTGTGATTATGAACCTCCTGCTCTGTCAGGAGTTAGTGCCTATGTGGATTTAACCGGAAAGGACTGCTGAGATATCCATTCTCCATGTACAGTTTGTTTGTTCACTGTGTATAGCATTTTGTAAACATTTAGTTTGTTGATATTCTTAAACATAATTCATGCTGTCAGTAATTATTATTTGTCAGATATTTCCTGTCTTGACACTTATGTTTGTAACATTTTGTCAAAGTTTTGCTTATTTATGATTAATTATGTGTTGAAAATGAAATCATTTCATTACAAGAGCTTGAGCCAGTAGATTGTTCTTGATTTATGCATCAGAATTTTGTATTGTACAATGAAGTTATCATTTTGCTTGTATTATTCATCATCGTGCCAGCTGTAAATATTCTTTATGTATATCACTGTTACCATGTGTCTTTCACCAAATACTTGTCAAGTGAGATGTAAAGAAGAGTGCCTGGTCTAAAGAAATCCACTCATATTATACGACCTTGATGTATTCAAACAGTCATGTAACTAAGTGAACATATCTAGTCAACGTTGGTTTTCTGCAGCACAACAAAAATATCAGATTCTGAATGTTAACATGTAGCCCCTGAAAATATATGCCACTGATCATATCGTGGAAACAACTTAATTTCCTATGAAAAAGTGAGATGGGAGATAAAGAACCTGTAGAAGTGTTGGTTTGTTTCAAGTTCTTTGAGAGGCATTTTAGAAGTTGTATTATGTGTGCAGGTAACAATGTTCTATGGAAAGTAAACTTCTTTATTGCAGTGCGTGTCACGTTTAAGTGTAGGTACTAATATCATTATCATCTCTTCCTTGATAATGGTGTTACTACCTACATAAAAATGTCACACTCTTGTAATAATGAAGTTCACTATCCATAGAACTTTGTTTTCCTTGGTTTGGTTCACTTAGATAATTGCCCTACTGTACAGGGTTGATGGGAGAGACGATCATATCAACAAGGGATACAGACAAGAAACCATAGAAATGATCACAAAGTATGAAAATTAGGGTGTTTTGGTACCAGCAGTGTCAGTTAATCTTTTACCATGTTCACAAACGGAAGTCACATCTCAGTTCCTGGAATTTTTTTCAAGATTTTATATTCCGAGTCGACGTGTTTGCTACTATCCAGCACCATCCCTTAGGTAGATCCAAACCTGATACAATCTGTCATACTATTTGACAGTGATATCCTGCTTGCTGCAGAAAACCACATCCTATTAAGGAAGAACTAGCTTCACCTTAGTATGTATCCTGTAACAATCAAAAGTGCCAAATTTCTATTGACATGTTCAAGTTAATAAATGTGTTATTGTTTATGTTGCATTTGTGTTTTAATAATTTTATATGTGTTACACAGCTGAACTGGACCAGGGCTGTAGGTAAACCTGGGGTCACTTGCAGAATCACTTTTGTGCAAGAGTGGTAAGAGTTATGATTGCAAATGTAATCTCAATTGCCAATGGCTACAGTTAATTGTAGCTATGATCATTTATGTGCAAGTGAGCCCTGGGGAGCAAAGGGGCTCCCCCCTATAATTTCACAGGTTACTCTTTATGCATCAAAGTATTGATATAACTCTCTTTTAATGGTGACTACCGACTACTTGACAAAAGTTAACTATGGTCCTGTGGACATAACAATTTATTGTCACAATGTACAGATGACCAACTATGTGCTTCTCGGATTGTAGTAGAACAAAGGATGAGGAAGGAGGACCATCTGGAAATGTCAGATTTGAAACGTACAAAAGATGCAAGATAATCATGGAAATGTGGTGTCCGATGGACACAACTGTACAACCTTAAAGTTCTAAGGATGTTTTGAGACCAATGTAAGATTACAAAGGTAATTCTACATAATTTCTTTACCGCTTAGAACTGAAAATATGACTTCTACAAATGTAATTGCAGACAACTATTCCTCCAGCCATGCTCGCTTAAATTTGTCCCCAAGATACAGTGTTTAGATCTGCTGGTCTGACTGATGTACTTATACAAGCTGCTCCCATTTGATATAATGTATTTGTTTATTGTTCAACAACACACTTGGTAATATCTCATTCGTGTGGACCAGACAATCCACTCAAATAAGTTGACATGCAATCACTTCACAAATCCTGATGACCTGGTCCTTTGTCATGATCATCCTCAGTAACATGATCACTTTCTTTCCTCCATTGATCTGACATCCTGTAACATCCATACAAAGCACCATTAATATTGTCATCTGCCAACCTGAGGCAGACCCAATATCTGCCATGACAACATGCTGGTGAACAAACACCTACAGATATGATCCTTCTGTTTTGAATAAGGTCTAATGAGGGAATGAGTTTAGTTTTACGACACACTAAGCAATATTCCAGCTATATGGAGGTGAGTCTGGACCACACAGTCCAGCATGAGTGTTGACCATTTGGGAACCAATGACGTGTCAACCAAGTCAGTGAGACTGACCACCTGATCCCATTAGTTGCATGGGTTACAGGAGGCCAGTATTCTAACCTGGACCATCATGGGTTGATTAAGGCCTAAAGGACAATATTATTATGACTCTTAAGCAGTGAAAATGAAATTTTCAAGCCTAAAAATATAAGCTGTGTTTTAATGGTATTTGAATAACTGTATTTGAAGAACTGTGTTCCACACATGAATAATCAGATCTCTGAAGTTGGACAAACTTTGGTATTTCATGAATATTCCTGAACAAACACCAAAACAGGTACACATCTTAATCATATTAATTCAAATGTACTGCTGACCCCTCTCAGTGTCCTCCACTTTATGATTTAATTGAAAGAGAAGACTAACAGGATCGCATGATCAGGCTTGCAGACTTGGTTGACATGTTATCGTATCCCAGTTGTGTAGAACCATACTAATGCTATTGATCACAGGATTGTCTGGTCCAGTCTCATTTATAGAACACCACCTTAGAGCTGGAATATTGATGGGAGTGGCGATAAACAGCAAACAAAACTTGACTTGGAGTCAAATGATAGTGAGGTTACCTAAAAACAATGAATTCAGAGGAAACAACAAATGATAGAGGTTGTTTTCATGACTTTATACACTTTTTACAGATCATTCTTCAATATCATTTTCATACATAAAATAAAATCTTAAGGTCATTTGAGGTTATGATAAGTCAATGTACAAAACAAAATATACAATAAAAAGTATGGAAATTACACCATTATAAGCCACGAGTAAAGACGTAATACAATCAATGGTTCTGAAAATAACTGATGCTATCAGTTACCAGGCCACAGTGCTTAATACCTGTTTGGGCAGAGAAGGAAATGCTACAGTCTGTTTGGCTCAAAAGCAGGCTGATGAATAGTAGTCTAACTCAAGCTAGATTGCTTTTGAGCCAAACAGACCTGATGATGAAGCAAGAATGTGCTTTGAAACATTGTTATTCACAATAAAGCAGTTGACATGCATAATTCTTGCTTTTCTTAACGTGTGGTTACATCACTACAACAGACCCAAACGTCAGTTCAGCCTCCACACTGTCCTCCACTGTCTGTGGTCTCATCACTGGAGTTCAGTGCTGACCTTCAACTGACCCTCAAAGTCAGCTCAGCCTCCACACTGTCCTCCACAGTCTTTGGTCACATCACTGGAGTTCACTGCTGGCCTTCAACTGACCCTCAAAGTCAGGAAGAAGATGAGATACTTTCTTCCTCATCTCATTTCTTCTCTTCTCTCGTTCTAGTTCCCTCCGTCTCTCCTCAGGCAGACTGCGCCATACTGTAAACATCTTCTTCTTCAGGCTCCTGAAGTGACAAGTTCAACCAACATCTAAGAGAATACACCGGCAAAGCTGACACACACTACAGCATTCACAGGGCTAACCCCCGTTTCACATCGAACTACGACTGTTGTACTTTTATACTGTAACATAGTCTTACAACAGTCAAAGTGCTATGACAGCTTTCTGAAACGGGGTCCAGATCACCATTACATGAAAGACCTTATTTTTTGCAATCAACCTGTGTGTATCTGAAGACACTCATCTTCATCATGTCACTAAGATGACTCACCATGTTTTCATTATGACACTGAAGAGATTTTACCATGTGTACATTATGACACTAAAGAAAGTCACCATGTTATATTACGACACTAAAGATATTCACCATGTTAACATTGTGACACTAAATAGACACACCATATTTACAATATGACACTGAGTTAGCCGAGTTATAGAGCCCTGTTACTGGTGCTAACATATGTGTCTCCCAGCATTACATGCACTTGTATAGCTACTGACCAGATGTGATGTTCTTTGGCCGCTCTCTCTCGATCCCATGTTGCAAACTTCTCCTCAGCAGCATAGTCTGCCCAGGCATCCATGATGGTGTGTAGCATCCTTCTCTCTCGGAACCTCCTCGCTTTCTCCATCTCAATCACCAGGTGGTGCTTGTACTGTCAGACACACATTACATATCTTGTACAGTCAGACACAGGTTACACAACTTATACTGTCAGACACACATTACACAGCTTGTATTGACAGACATGTTACATAGCCTGAAGTGTCAGACAGATGACTTACATACCTTGTACTGTCAGACAGATGACTTACATGACTTGTACTGTCAGACACACGCTACACAGCTTGCACTGCCAGACACATCACATATATGTCTTGTATTATCAGACACGACTTATTTGTCTTTTATTGTCAGACACCTGATGTAAATGACATGTATTGACAGACACCTGATGTAAATGACATGTATTGTCAGACACCTGATGTAAATGACATGTATTGTCAGACACCTGATGTAAATGACATGTATTGTCCGACACATGGTTTATATGACTTGTATTGTCAGACTTGATGTATGTGGCTTGCATTGTCAGACACATGATGTATATGGCTTGTACTGTCATCCAAATGACTTGTATGGCTTGTATTTACAGGCATATCTGACACACATCAATGGTGCATGTGTTGTTTTTGATAGAGCGTGCTTACCATTTTCCATTGAGTGAAGCATCTTTTGACAGCAAGGAAGCTGTTCATCTCATCTGCCAGCTGCTGCTTGTCCTCCATCACAGCTGATGTGAGTTCCCTCCATGACACCAGCACCTTCCTAAAGGAGACAACATAGTCCATATATAGCAGTGTATAACAAAACCATCGCTGTTACGGAGTAGGCTGTCATAGCAGTTTGGGCAGTGAGTAGATTCAATAGGAGTCACCGAATATCCTGTTACCTACCTCAAGAGATGCTCCTTGTGGTGTGTGATGGCCCGCTGCTGGTTCTGGTGGGCCATGAGCACCAGCTTCTGAAGTGGCCTGATACCGCGGTACTTCATGACTGACCGAGTGTAGTGAGCCTCTGCCACTTGGGTCAGCTCCTTAATCTTCTCCAGGTGGCGCTGCTTCTCCACCTCACGCTGACAGGAACAGAGAAGACATCACTTGCTATGTCCACAGAAAGGCAGTGTGTAGGCTCTTAAAGGCTGGACTAAGGTCAGATATGCCAGTCATACTCTCATCAGCATTATAGATTTGGCTTTTCATTCAAACATTAGGTTTGCCCTGTTCTACTGTCACACAACAATTATGTTGTGTATCAAACATAAAACGTGGAAATAATAAGCACAAATATGTAATGAGATCTATTTTCTATGTTTTACAAAGAACTTTCAACAGAGAGAAACGGGCATGGTGAAAATGATGCACTGGCTTCCAAACATCTGTCACCTGCTTCTCCATCCTCCTCTTCTCCCGGAAGGCTGCAGCACGTGCCTTTTTTTCTTCCTCAGCTTGCTTCCTCAACTCCTCTTCTTGGGCTTCCAGCAGTGCCTACGACAGTAACATTTACAACACATTACAACCTACAGCAACAGCAACATACACAACACAGTAGTCCCTATAGCAACAGAAACATGTACAACATAGTAGTCCTTACAGTAACAGAAACGTACAACACAGTAGTCCCTAGAGCAACAGTAACATGTACAACACAGCAGACGTTAAAGCAACAGTAACATGTACAACACAGTTCCTAGAACTTCAGTAACACAGTAGCCACAAAAGCTTCAGTAACGTACAAAACAATAGCTCCTGTAACAAAATAACATGTACAACAAAGCAGTTCCTAGAGTAACAGTAAAATGTACAACACAGTAGCCCCTGTAGCATCAGTAATATGTACAACACAGTAGCCCCTGTAGCAACAGAAACATGTACAACATAGTAGCCCCTGTAGCAACAGAAACATGTACAACACAGTAGCCCCTGTAGCAACAGTAACATGTACAACACAGTAGCCCCTGTAGCAACAGAAACATGTACACCACAGTAGCCCCTAGAGCAACAGAAACATGTACAACACAGTAGCCCCTGCAGCAACAGTAACATGTACAGCACAGTAACCCCTGTAGCAACAGAAACATGCACAACACAGTCGCCCCTGTAGCAACGGTAACATGTACAACACAGTAGCCCCTGTAGCAACAGAAACATGTACAACACAGTAGTCCCTAGAGCAACAAAAACATGTACAACACAGTAGCCCCTGTAGCAACAGAAACATGTACAACACAGTAGCCCCTGTAGCAACAGAAACATGTACAGCACAGCAGCCCCTGTAGCAACAGAAACATGTACAACACAGTAGTCCCTGTAGCAACAGAAACATGTACAACATAGTAGCCCCTGTAGCAACAGAAACATGTACAACACAGTAGCCCCTGTAGCAACAGAAACATGTACAACACAGTAGCCCCTGTAGCAACAGAAACATGTACAACACAGTCACCCCTAGAGCAACAGTGACATGTACAACACAGTAGCCCTTAGCATATCAGTAACATGTACAGCACAGTAGCCCCTGTAGCAACAGTGACATGTACAACACAGTAGCCCTTAGCATATCAGTAACATGTACAGCACAGTAGCCCCTGCAGCAACAGTAACATGTACAACACAGTCGCCCCTGTAGCAACAGAAACATGTACAACACAGTCGCCCCTGTAGCAACAGAAACATGTACAACACAGTAGCCCCTGTAGCAACAGAAACATGTACAGCACAGTAGCCCCTAGAGCAACAGAAACATGTACAACACAGTAGTCCCTGTAGCAACAGAAACATGTACAACACAGTAGCCCCTGTAGCAACAGAAACATGTACAACACAGTAGCACCTGTAGCAACAGAAACATGTACAACACAGTAGCCCCTGTAGCAACAGAAACATGTACAACACAGTAGCCCTTAGCATATCAGTAACATGTACAGCACAGTAGCCCCTGTAGCAACAGAAACATGTACAGCACAGTAGACCCTACAACGGTGAGTTAGTGAGTTACAGTATCATGTCACAAGGACAATGTTTCCGCCATATCATGACAAGAAATTAGACACTGAAACATAGACACTAAATGTAGTATGAATAAAAAGCCTGTTATTTATGGACAATACATCAACTAGATCATCACAGACAATTTAAAACTAACAGTTTTAAAAGAAAACATTATTTATCAACAAGACAAAATACAATTGGCTATAGACCTTAATTAGATTTCTACTATTGATTCAGTCACTGGTGACAATTGATGAGTTTAGGAAAAGTAAACTAACAAATATGGTGCATTGAAAAGTCTGGCATGCATTCATATACTTCAGATGGTGTGGAACTTCCATACCCTCTAAGGGGGATAATCCATGAACTGAATTGGTTTTCAGTAACCCATGCTTGTTGTAAGAGGCAACTAACAATATACGGTGGTCAGGTCAGTTGACACATGTCATTATATCCCAAATGCGTTGGACAATGTTCATGTTCACTGGATTATCTGGTCCAGATTTGATTATTTACAGACGTCATATAGTTGGAATATTGCTGAGTGCGGTGTAAATCTAAACTCACTTAGTGTGTATTGCCTCCACCACAGGAAAGAAATCAAAGACAGTCACAGAAATATCCCTCTGCTACAAGCCGCTTCGCTTGCATATATGAATACTGGTCATTTTCTCTATGCTGCGCAGCCACATTTGCGCTACAGTTTGCTTGTGTACAAGCTGAGGTCAAGGCTATCTACCCACTCCCAACCAGTACAAGACAAGTGAGCTCACCAGTCTGTCCTCTTCCTCCTTCTTCCTCCGGGCTTCTCTCTCAGCCTTCAGCCTCTTCCTCTCCTCAGCCCGGTCCTCCATGTCTACAACATACACACATGCAACAGGCGAACACATTAACAGAGATGTGGATTACATATATGTGTGAAGATAAAAAAACCACTATCACTATCCAAACACACTATAGTACTATCGCTAATCATTGGTACCATCAGTATCCACTGGTAACGACCTGACAGCCAGGATACTAGACATTCATGGTACATCAGTATCTACTGGTAATGACCTGACAGCCAGGATACTAGACATTCATGGTACATCAGTATCGACTGGTAATGACCTGACAGCCAGGATACTAGACATTCATGGTACCATCAGTATCTACTGGTAACGACCTGACAGCCTGGATACCACACATTCATGGTACATCAGTATCTACTGGTAATGACTTGACATGTGTAACTACTGGTAACCATCAGACACTTGTTGCACTACCATTTGTAGTTCTTTCTTCACTACTAATTCTGACTTTACTTGATAACATCATCTCCGCCACTAACACTTCACATACCACTAACGCTTCACATACCACTAACGCTTCACATACCACGAATGCTTCACATACCTCTAACGCTTCACATACCACTAACACTTCACATACCACTAACGCTTCATGTACCACCAACAACAGAAGACAGTCTACTGTTAGATTGATACAGTTAGACAGTTATACAGTCTGTATCTGACATTGGGCTGTATTTGAGGACAGACTTTTATGTTTGGATGAGTAAAGTGCCTGAGCATTCTGTGCTATATTGCCCCAGTTGTACCTACTTTTGAGAACTTGGAGATACTTGGTGTTGTTAGTCGTGTTCGACGTGGATGTCCGGGCAGACTGGAGATTGCTCACACCAGACCTGCAGAGATACAACCACTGATGGTCAACATACTGTCAAAGTTGAAAAGAACAAAGTACAAGAACAAACACTTTCATCACTTAATGTCCATCAACTCAAACTCCATTGACACAGACATCATTGACAGATGGTAGGAAATTATCCCAAACAATAAATGTCACTCAGATGTCTACTTTAGTTTAAGAAGAAATGAAATCTGACAATAAAATAGATTGATATTTTTCAAAACAAACCTCAGCAGGAATTAAAAAACTATACAAACCTGTAGAGGTTATAAATTCTTTGAAAGAAGGCCTCTTAGGGGTGCATACATATATATAAGCATTTTTATGCCCGTTAAAAATCCCCTGACAGGTGTAACTATATTTTGCAGTAAAATACTTACAAAACAAAAACTTATGTCTTGTGAGACTACCCTTACAGGGCCCCACTAGTACCCCATACAGCCAAAAGAGCAGGTAACTCTAGCCATCAACCTTGTACCTCACTTTTCATGCTGAACAAATCAGACAGAATGAGGGAAGGCCAGTGGCTGTACCCCAAGGAGGAATTTCTTCAAAGAATTCATAACCTCTACAGGTTTGTATAATTCTTTTTCAAAAGAAGTCCTCCTTGGGGTACATATAAGCATTAGACAGACTCGAAAGCCAGGAAGTGGTATTCTGTCTGACAGGGTGTGTGACTAAGGCGAGCACCCATACTGTCAGGCCTATGATATTGTGATTGGCTGATGGGAAACACACCCACCTATAAGTCCCACCCCTCGATCCAGTCGTTTGAGTGAGTGTAAACATAGCAGACTTGTTAAAACAGAAACTTGTACATAGCACACAGCTGCTAAGTGGAGAAAAATGGAAAGTTAAAGCCAGGCACTGATCACCAGATGGAACCTGACCCCAAGTGCAAAACAGAGTTAGTCATTCATAAAGCTCACATGACCAGAGAGTCACTAGTGTGTCCACTGTAGAGAACCTGGCCAAACTGAGCACGCTCATGTGAGTGTTTGTCCAGCTGATAATGATGGATGAATGTGCTCGGCTGGGTCCGAATAGCCATTACGCAGATCTCCTCAATGGGCAGAGCAGTAGCATACGCTTTTGACTCGGCTGCTGCACGAACCGAATCTGTGGAAGCTAACCCCTTGTGAGTATAGGCCATACAAATCACCGACACTATCCATCGTGAGATGGTTTGTGGATTGTGGATGACAGGTCTTACCCCTGCCATAACAGCAAAAGAGTTGTTTACAGATATTCACAGTCATCTTAACATATGCTTAAAAATTTTACACACATCCAACACATGTGAATTACGGTGTGTGTTACTGGGCGCAAGAACCATACAGGCAGGGAGATCATGTGCACTATGGTGTGTGTTACGAGATGCAAGAACCGTGAAGGCAGGGAGATCGATAGGTCATGTCAAATCGATATAAGAATGATTGGAATCAGGCAGCCGAACTGACCTGATCCTTAAGAAAATTGGTTAGCACCAGGTCCACAGACATAACATCCATGTCCTCGACCTGTCTACCAGATGGGACTGCAACCAAAAATTTCATCCTCCAACATAACATACGATGGATGACCGGACGCAATCTGTCCACGCATGCTGAAAAAAGCTGCACAAGAGGGTGTTGCCCTAAAAGACCCTAAAAGAGCACTCTCAATGGGAACATGGAAGGCTGTAATAGCCGTAGAGTAGCCATGGATAGTAGATGCGGCTAACCTGGCTTCTTACTGAGTCTGTAAGAACTTTAATATCTCAGCTACAGTCGAAGAAAAGGGATCGAGAATCCTTCTATATCCAGACCAGCGTGCATTACAGCCCATGTATCCTCATACTGTGCTTTAGTCAAATCCCTCCGCAAAGCCAGAATTGTGTCTGCAACTGGTGCAGGAATTCTGCTTGCTTGGAGGTGATTCTGGACAGTGGCCAAGCCACTCAGTGAATGATGGGATAGAGAGTTTGGTCGCTGAGGTAGTAGTACAGGTGGCTGTACAAACAACCCAAGTATTACCGGTAGTCAGCGCTGAGATGACCACAGAGCTGCAAAAGGAACCTAGAGATCAGTGGTAAAGGTGGTAACGCCCTCAGAAACCTGTCCATCCAATCGAGCTGGACGGTATCAGAGGTGATTGCTGTCAGATCCAGGATCGGTGAACAAAAACTGGAATCTCACCTGCAACAAAACGGTGGCGATATGTTCTCGCACCTGCCACAGGGATGACCCAAGTGAGAAGCCATAAACTTCCCCTTGCTGGTCCCGAGCCCCATCCTCATCCATGGCCTCCTCCTCCCGCTCCTCCAAGAAAGACTCTCATTATCGAGAGTCAACTCGGAGGTAGCAACAGAAGAATCCCCTAACAAGGACATGGGATCAAGAAGAACCGAGGTGCCAGGTGCACTCAATCCTAAGAAGATCTCGTCAATGGGCAGAGCAGTAGCATATGCTTTTGATGTGGCTCCTTCTCGAACCGAGTGAGCTTTTAATCTGTGGGAGCTAGGCCCTTGTGCATGTAGGCCATACAAGTCACTGACTCTATCCATTATCTAGCCTCATGTAAGAATGTCGAGTTTTGATTGGTCCATGTGACGCTGACAAAATGCCATGTACATTCATCACGATCCGCCAGCGGGAGTATACGACTTTTATACTCCCGCTGCGAAAGTCATATCCTCCCGCTACGCCTCCGTGACGACGCGAGAAGTGAGAAAAGCATGCATCAACAAGCCTTTAGTAACGTGCGGTGCATTGAGGTCAAACGATCAGCTGGTGTCAACATGGCAGCAAGTCGATTCGATGCGTGTTGTTTTGTTTTGATTTAGTGAAAACATTCAGCTAGATAAATGCGTTATCACATCATGTCTCGGGAAATACAGGGTTTTATCAGTCCCTCGTAAGGTTGTATTCCCTTACTCAGGACTGATAAAACCCTGTATTTCCCTCGACACGATGTGGTAACTTATATAGTATAACTTATAAGTGTTACCCCTGATATGTTCTATTGAAGGGATGACAAACAGCTGGTTGAACAATGACAGCCATTTCCTGACAAGCAGGAGACTATGCTGAGTTGCACCTGAAGTACATGCCTGTGCTGTTCCACCAGGATGTTACAGGATAGCTTCTCACACAACTATTTCCATGATCCATCACCAAACATCACATTTCAGATTCTACTAGGTGCAGTGGCTTCAGGACCATGTGTTTTATTTATGTTTTATGCACTTGTCCCTATTTCGAGTTATTTAATCATTCATCATTTTCTTTTGAAACCAAACGAACTGTAGTATCGATGGATATTTGAATCAGTCTCATTCCTGTTTAGATGGACTCAACTGCAATTGAGAACTAAGTTTTCTCCAACTTAATGGAAAATTTACATGCGTCCATCATTTCCAAGCTAATGGTCCATCAGAGTAGATAGTAAATGTTGCTGGATAGAAAGTTGGCGCTTTTACCAGACACATGGCAGTACTGACTGAGTGTGTACGGTGTTATGTCACTTTTAGCACTATTCCAGCAATATCACAAAGGAGGACACCAGAAAGGGCTTAATGTGTTTTACCCAAACTCAGGTCTTTGGTATGACTTGGTAACACTATGCTGCGCCATCACCCCTCCATGGCATTAACACATTTCGATCATTTTATAGGTTCTGCTTCCTTGCAATTACCATGTGTACAAAAATATCTTAGTTTTCAAAGATAAATGGGAAATTAGACTGATTGGAAAGATTGGCTCACAGAAGTTCAGTGACGGGTAAATGCCTGCAACAATTAATGTCTTACCTGGCAGTTACAGTACTGTGTCCTGTGGAATCAGTTCTGGCAGTTTCCATGGCAACATTTGTAGCCTTCTCCTTGGTAACATTATTTCTTTGTTTAGACATATCTATCTGTGGTTGACCATTGTCAGACAAATTATTCATTAACTGCAGTCCAGTCCCAGGTGGCTGGTCACTCATGGGAGATAACCCCTGCTTAGTAAGAAGCTGTTGTATCAGTTGTTGCCTAGCAACCTCTTCTAGATGCATCTGTTGTTTCTGCTTGAACTGCAACTCTTCAATCATGCGATGTTGTTCCTTTAACTGCTTATGCTGATCATGCAACATCTTTTGTTGTGATGTATATCGATGTTCAAAGTTATTTACAACAAAATGGGTATTCATCCATGGCTGTTTGCCAAACCGACGTCTAATCTTGGTGTCTGTATGATGCGAGTTCTGTTCCATGTCTCCACCAGCTAGACTGGCAATCTCCTCATTTGTCAGGTTGACATGACGTCGTGTAACTTGCCACGCTTGAGTGGGTAGCTTGTTTGGGCGAGACTTGGTACCGGTCACTGAAGAGTCACTTCTGCTGGATGCTGGGTCAACTTTTGTGGAACCTTGGTGGTCTCTGGTTGGTTGTTCAAAGAAGTCCTCCTGTCAAAAGGAAATGAGTGACACTAACCAGTGGGGGCTGACACTTTCATGATGACTAGCAAGAAATGCTTCTCACAATGCTCCAACTCTCATAACACCAATAAATGGTGAATAAATTTGATGTGCAACTTCAAAACATGAAATACTTAGTCCACGTGCTGACATACTACACTTTCTGACACTGAGAGAATATGTGTACATGGAATCACCGATAGGACAACCCTTCCTGGCATAATTCTTTTTATTTTGACAGGTTTTTATTTCCCTATGGAAGGGCACGTCACCTTCTCGGTGAAGACAGAGGGACAAGTTGGAGAGACGTGTGAATGTATCAACTACACCCTACTCTGTCGCTGTCTGAGCAATGGTTTGATGTCATGTAGAGCATGCCCAGTCCCCAGCAGCAGTCAGTACTATAAGGGCAATGCTATATTTCACAGTATTATCTGACGGAGGGCAGAGGGCAGAGGGCAGAGGGCAGAGGGCAGAGGGCAGAGGGCAGAGGGCAGAGGGCAGAGGGCAGAGGGCAGAGGGCAGAGGGCAGAGGGCAGAGGGAAATGATAATGCCTTGAAAAACAGTGTCACACCTATTACAGCTAAAACAGATGGAATGTCTAATAAAATAGGAATAAAACCAACAGCACAAGTTTTGAAGCATGTACTGCTAAAATCAAAAGACGGTGGTCACTGACACACTCATTACAAAACAGGTGACATTACAATTGAGAGTGACGACATTTGACCTTGACCTTTGCCCATACTGTCAGCTGCCATTTATTTCATTGTTCCAGTCAACGTTTACGTTGCTGTATACTGTAATTTATGGTACAAATGTTATGGTTGGCACTGACAAGAAAGTGCATGATGGCACAGGGACATGTGACGAATGTGCCAGACATATCGTCAACTTGCAACCCCAGTTCAAATGAGCCATAGGTGATTGAACATCAACAACTGAGCTGCTTATGATGTCACCTAACAACAGGCTTGATAACGGTTCATCGTTAATCATTATCATTGCGAGCATTATCAAGTTACAATGGCTCGCTCATTTCTGATAATGTGTGGGCATTTTAATGATAATTCTAGTCATTTTAGTTATATGACATACCAGGTCCTCCACCACCATGACTGAGTTGACACCACCATCCTTCTTCCTCCCAAAATCCCCAGCATTCTTTCTGTTGTCCTCCTCTTCCCTCTCACTCCACAACTTGCCGCTTGCCGCAGCGTCAAGCAGCGCCATCATTTTGCTGCGTGTATTGTTCTGCTCCTCTAGCAGATGAAATCGGTCCTTCTCTGTTTGCACAAAGGTCTGCCATGCTGTCAGGCAGCGGCGCAGCAACACATAGCGGTGATGCTGCTCTGCAAGTTGCTGCTTCCTGCAAATATACAAATCAGGGTAACACCTCTACAGTCAACGCATGAGAGATTACTCTTTCTGTAGAATCAACTCGACCTGATTACAGTATAGTCAACTCATGACCTGATTACTGTTTATGTACAGCCACCTCTTGACCTGATTACCATATAGCCAATTCATGATCTGATTACTGTACAGTGACCTGATTACTGTTTATGTAGTTTATGTACAGTGAACTCTTGACCTGATTCCTGTTTATGTAGTTTATGTACAGTGAACTCTTCACCTGATTACTGTTTATGTAGTTTATGTACAGTGAACTCTTCACCTGATTACTGTCCAGTCCACCCATGAACTGCTTACTGTACAATGAACTCTTGACCTGATTACTGTTTATGTACAGCCAACTCTTGACCTGATTACTGTTTATGTACAACCAACTCTTGACCTGATTACTGTTTCTGTGCAGCCAACAGTTGACCTGATTACTGTTTATGTCCAGCCAGTTCTTGACCTGAGTACAGTTATGTACAGACACCTCTTGACCTGATTACAGTTATGTACAGCCAACTCAAACACTGATCAATGGCAAATCAACTACCTACATCAGCTGACTGCATTCAGTGTACGAACTGAGCTAGGAGCAGGCACCAGTGTACATCAAAACACAGCACCTACAACATAAATCCAACCATCATCCCATAAGATAGGAAACTTACAAGGATTCATTTTCAGTGATGTACACACCTATGCATATCCAGTACTGACTGTTCATACTGCCTTGTCTCGACATCCAGACGTCGAGTGCGTGAGTATGACCTCCAAGCATTCCAGGCTCGGAACAGCAGCTTCCAGTCTGCCAAGGCCCTTGCCTTCCCGGTCTGCAGACGTCGATCCAACACAACCTTGTACCAGGCTGAGAAGTGGCGCTGAAGGCACTGGGGAGACAGGAGAAGATAATGTGGCCATAATCGCATCAAAACCTATACCTCTTGCTTTGAAGACATTGTAAACCATCACTGGGAAGTTGTAACAGTATAATGAATATTAGCAACAAACATCATGAGAGTTGTTATTTAACCAGGATTATGTTGCACAGTATGTAGCTCCTGTCAACACAGCAGCACCTGACATCTCTATGATCTTCATGTACATGCTGCACAGTATGTAGCTCCTGTCAACACAGCAGCACCTGACATCTCTATGATCTTCATGTACATGCTGCACAGTATGTAGCTCCTGTCAACACAGCAGCACCTGACATCTCTATGATCTTCATGTACATGCTGCACAGTATGTAGCTCCTGTCAACGCAGCAGCACCTGACATCTCTATGATCTTCATGTATAGTTTGCAAGAAATGGAAGCAGGCAAAGATCAATTAATGCTTCAAGAAAATAACTTTTCAGTAACCATGTTACTATGATCAAACTATGATTACACGATGCCATTTAGAAAGTGGTCAAATGCAACATATGTCATATTTGGGATTTCACTTTCTCAGTAAAGTACAAATTCTAGTCCTTTTTTGGTTGAGTCCCATCCAGGATTTGAACCCGCACCCTCAGAGTCAGGCACCTAATCGCCAGGGATGCAGAGGGGTCATGGTCTTGGTCACACACCTATCAGAGGGGTACACAAAGTACGCAGTCAAGACTACCAGTTGTCAGACTATCATTCTATGGAAGTTGCAGTGGCTGAGCAGGCTAGGCGGCTGACTTTGTGTGCTGGCGATTAGGTGCCTGACTCTGAGGGTGCAGCTTCGAATCACGGATGGGACTCAACCTAAAAAGGACTAGAATTTGTACTTTACTGAGAAAGTGAAATCCCAGATATGACATATGTTGTATGATCAAACTGCTCACTGACTAAGAGAGAGTATACTCTGTAGGTTATAAATGTGGGGGTTCCACCGGTGTTACCTTCAGGTTTTTACCCGACTGTTTAATCTGGAACTTGTGGACTCTGTCGTACATCTTCCGTTGCTTCTCTTCCTTAGCCTGCTGCTGTTGTTGTTGTTGTAGTCGTTCTTGCTCAGCCTGTCTGCTCAGCTCCTCCCTCGCCTCCTGGTCCAGCTTCTCACGTGCTCGTCGCTCTCTGTAGCACATAGAGCACATCAGTGACTTGGTCTTGCTGAGTATAATCCTACTTCCTGCTCATCTAATGTGACAACTTCCTTTTGCATGCATGATATTGCAACATGGCACAGAACAAGTTGAAACGTTTTCACATTTTCAGAGTTCATCTTCACAAATGATTCTATGAATCCAATATTACATGCTGTTATAAAAACAAATCATGGCTTTCAAATTTAGTTGGTTCAGCACTAATTTCTAAAAAAATCATCATACTGGCATTTGAACCACTTAAGGTAAAACATGATAAATATGCACATTTTGAAAAAAAACATGTAACTGTACTATGGGCCTTTGGCCTAAAATACTGAATATACTGTCTGTCTGTCTGAAGTACTTTCCAACTTTCACAGTCCATTTAGGACAAAGTGATGACATGTTGTAAAGTGTAAAGATTCTCACCTATCTCTCTGCTCCTGCTCCTTTTGTCTCTCCTCCTGCATCTCCTTCCTGATGCGAGCCATCACCTTCTTCAGCTCCTGTTCCTCTCTCCTCGCCTTCAGATGCCGGTCTCTCTCCTCCTGCACAACAGTGCAAAATGACTCAGTATTCCTCCCTGTCTAGTTCCACCCACTCCCTGTATCATCATCTGTCTAGTTCCACCCACTCAATGTATCATCATCTGTCTAGTTCCACCCGCTCCCTGTCCCACTGCCTGTATCATCATCTGTCTAGTTCCACCCACTCCCTGTCCCATTGCCTGTATCATCATCTGTCTAGCTCCACCCATTCAATGTATCATCATCTATCTAGTTCCACCCACTCGCTGTCCCACTCCCTGCATCATCATCTGTCTAGCTCCACCCACTCAATGTATCATCATCTGTCTAGTTCCACCCGCTCCCTGTCCCACTCCCTGTATCATCATCTGTCTAGTTCAACCCACTCCCTGTCCCACTCCCTGTATCATCATCTGTCTAGCTCCACCCACTCAATGTATCATCATCTGTCTAGCTCCACCCACCCAATGTATCATCATCTGTCTAGTTCCATCCACTCAGTGTATCATCATCTGTCTAGTTCCACCCACTCCCTGTCCCACTCCCTGTGTCATCATCTGTCTAGCTCCACCCACTCAATGTATCATTATCTGTCTAGTTCCACCCACTCGCTGTCCCACTCCCTGTATCATCATCTGTCTAGTTCCACCCACTCCTTGTATCATCATCTGTCTAGTTCCACCCGCTCCGTGTATCATCATCTGTCTAGCTCCACCCACTCAATGTATCATCATCTGTCTAGCTCCACCCACTCCCTGTATCATCATCTGTCTAGTTCCATCCACTCAGTGTATCATCATCTGTCTAGTTCCACCCACTCCCTGTCCCACTCCCTGTATCATCATCTGTCTAGTTCCACCCACTCAATGTATCATCATCTGTCTAGTTCCACCCGCTCAATGTATCATCATCTGTCTAGCTCCACCCACTCAATGTATCATCATCTGTCTAGTTCCACCCGCTCCCTGTCCCACTGCCTGTATCATCATCTGTCTAGTTCCACCCACTCCCTGTCCCACTACCTGTATCATCATCTGTCTAGCTCCACCCACTCAATGTATCATCATCTGTCTAGTTCCACCTACTCCCTGTCATCATCTGTCTAGTTCAATCCACTCCCTGTATCATCATCTGTCTAGTTCCACCCGCTCCCCGTCCCGCTCCCTGTATCATCATCTGTCTAGTTCCACCCACTCAATGTATCATCATCTGTTTAGCTCCACCCGCTCCCTGTGTCATCATCTGTCTAGCTCCACCCACTCCCTGTATCATCATCTGTCTAGCTCCACCCACTCCCTGTATCATCATCTGTCTAGTTCAATCCACTCCCTGTATCATCATCTGTCTAGTTCCATCCACTCCCTGTATCATCATCTGTCTAGTTCCACCCACTCCCTGTCCCACTGCCTGTATCATCATCTGTCTAGCTCAACCCACTCCCTGTATCATCATCTGTCTAGCTCCATCCACTCCCTGTATCATCATCTGTCTAGCTCAATCCACTCCCTGTATCATCATCTGTCTAGTTCCACCCACTCCCTGTCCCACTGCCTGTATCATCATCTGTCTAGCTCCACCCGCTCCCTGTGTCATCATCTGTCTAGCTCCACCCCTACCATACATCCTAGCAAACTGTCTCTCTGCACTCACTGACCTGGATAACCATCTGCTTGGCCTTATGCAATGAATCCTTTTTCTCCTGCTGTTCTCTTCGCTTCTGCTCCAGCTCACGCTCTCTCTTTTCACGGTTTTCCTTAACCTGACAATCAAAAGGAGACATTTGTTACCAATTCGTTAAGTTCAGATAAGATTTGTCAAATTACTTGAACAGGTATTTCAACGTTTCAATGTATTTGACAAGGCTCAGTTAGAAAACATAATTCCAGATCCCAAGAATCTAACATGGGCACCAGACAGATCTCATGGAAAACTAAAGCCTGACTGATACAGACTTAGTGCAGATGTTATATTACTCAGACTACAAAATGATAAGATGTCATGGCAATTTATCAGTGGTTGTTGTTATCCTTCAAATCTGCACTTCCTTCTTATAGACATAACGTCCATGTCCCTACCTGCTCTTCTAAGTAGGCAACACTGTACACAACATCACAAATGTGGGGACATGTCAAACATATTCTTCCATTTGTCACTATCACAGCACAGCTATGACACTAGACATTGTCCATCACATTAAACCATTGACACGGTATTTAGATAAAACATATGCCATACTTTGGATGACACTTTTGTTGTACAAATTCTAGTGCCTCATGCTGACCGTGAGTAAACATTAGGAGGCAACAAATGAAATACTTGTATAATATTGACTGTGAAGGAGTGATTGTTAGTGGTACACATTGAAAAAGTAGTTAGCGTTACCTCACTCCTGTTGTTCATATACACGCTTGAATGTACAAAACGTTCGGTGAAGTGAGGGTTTATTGAAGTGAGACAAGAATGATTCAAAGCCTTTCAAGACCAACTTTGTGTTCTATTTGTCAAGTGCTGACAGAATGCCTATCTGAAAATACTTACATACTGCTACTTCCAACACTGTTTCAGTTCTCAGGAGCAAGCATATGTCCACTTAGGAGACTTAACAGTGAAAGCATTTCTGAGTTCACTACTGACATCAATGGATTTGTTGCTGAAAGCTTTTGTTTGATCCATTCCATGGCATGTTTCCAATAGTAGCAATGAGGCTGATTACACTTGAGTCACCATGTCACAATATTAATGTGGTGGATTACCCAAACCTGAAAGAGTGGCGCACCTGCTTGTGCCGGAGTTCCATCTTTATCCTAGGGTCATGCTTCTTCTTCTTCTCCTCCTCTTCAAGGCCAAGGTCATTAAGGAACTCCTCCCTCACCACCGGTTTCTGCATCATGTTGCTCAATATTATACCCACAGCATCCTCTTCATCAGAGTAGTTGAGGGTGGAATAAGGGTCTGGGATCATAGCAAAAGATTAGCAGTGAGGATGGTGTGTCCTGTTTTAGTGCACTACTAACCTGGAGGTGATGCCAGTGCAATGGACTAACTCATACTACTCAGGAGACTGCACATATCTAATCAGGATTATAATATAATCACATTAGTTCAATGACATAATTAAATAAAAGAGCATTTTCTCGGTTTGCGGAACACCTCAATAAGCAAAACATAAATATGAACAAAACAAACATTTCTCTCACCGTAACCTGAAAAATGGAATGGAGGGGTCATGCAATTCTCCAATATGACCCCTCATTCTTTTCAGTTTCTCTTTTATTTATTTCAGTGATTCTTCTCAGTTTGTCACATTAGACTATTTTTTGCAAAAGGAAACTTGTTTCAGCATCAAATAATGTAACTTCTATGGTAAATTTGATATGTTATACTTATTTTGACTCATGCTATGTTGCTGATCTGAGTTATCTCCCTTTCAACAGTTACCCCGCCAAAACCATCTCAGGTGAAAACCAAACTCACTCACAGTTTCATAGTAGTTCACATGAGAGTCAGACAGTAAATCTGTTATCTTTGGTAATAGTGCAAACATGCAAATACTTATGCTGATACAGCATGACATGTCTTACTTGAACCATTATCATGTCTGGATGATGCCATGTAAATCATTTAGTACAGTTCAATGACATTCAATTTGCTTACACTGATTTTCCAAATCACACCTCATTACAGATAAAATTACTTGTGTACCTTTGTTTGGTATTTTGACCCTTGACCTTGGTGTGACATCCAGCTGCCAGTCATTGACACAGTCGTCAAGGAGATGATCCCATTCCCTCTTGACCTCTGCCTGAACAGCCCTCTGATGCCAAGGGTCGTTATGATCATCATCATCATCATCATCCACATGAAGTTTCTGTTGCATCCAGTCGCTAAGCAACTCTTGAGCTACAAAACAAAGTACTGAACATGTTGAATTTGAATCATGTACCGAGTCAGTTCTCAGCATCAATAACCATGACAGATACATTTGTCAATCACTTTGTATGCTAATAATGCATTAATGACAATACATTTTGAAAAAGAGTCAGTCAGTTTTTCAGGCCATTCACAAATCCTAAAGAACAAATTGTTACAACATCTCTAACAAGAGGCATCTTTATGAAAATATTCCTGACACAAGGGCTTGTAAATCTAAATATTGCGAGTTAGGTATTTATTGTCACTAAGGGGTTCTTAGCACTATATATAAAAGGAAAGGGATGTACCAATGTCAACACACCAAGTTTGTTTCAGCCTAATTCAACAATGACCACCAGATCTTCATGGGTTCCAAACAGAAAAACTAACAATCTCCAAATAGGCATCAGTCATCCTTGCTAAAAATGTCTAAATATCAAAAGGCAATAGTTAACAAACTGATTTCCATGCGTGTAATTTCATGAAAAAAAAACACAATTACTTTTAAAGATATGGTCTGGGGAGAATATTGTTACCATGAGACAGATGAAAGGACAAACTAATTACTATGTTACCTAACAAGTGGATAAAATAGTTAGTTCACATTTCCTCAGTCTTTAACCTTTTGTCACTCATAAAAATGATATGATGTATTACAGCTAAAGGACATGAACTCTCATTTTACCAGATTATCACCTTTCACGTTGACCATGTTTGAACACAACTGTTCGACCCTTTGAACTAGGGCTGCAAACAATTCAGTTCGATTCATCGAAAATCAAACGAGTATCACTAGTTCGATTCGATATGTGAATGCTGTTCTGTGTTTAAGCATCATATTTATTTGTTTGAAAAAGGTTACATCATTTACATTCCTGATTCCCGAGATAAATGTTGGAAAAAGTTTTCAGTGTGATATGTTTTGTTTAATAAACTCTGAGAGTCAAATGAAATCTGGTGTTTCCACTTGTATACGGAATAAACTTGAAAATGATCAAGGCCTGGGTGAATTGTTGCAGCCCTACTTTGCATCATGGTACAGTCGAGGCCTGTTTATCCGAACACTTGTGTTTTCATTGAAATTGTCCATAAAGTGAATTTTCCGATATCTGAACCATGGGCCATATGTACAAAGAAGCGTTCAAAGAAATGAACTTAGTAGGCATCAGACACAATCTTTATTGATTACACATCATAGGAGTTTGGATAATATCCACATGACGAAAGCTGTTAGCAGTTGTCTTTTCACTTACAGCTGCCGAGGCTTACTTGATCAACCGGACTAATTAATCATAATAACCTACAAACTGACACGCATCAAAATCAACTCAGTGTTACCTTCTACTCTGAGGTTGTTAATCTTCTCACACTTCAAAGACTGCCGACTTTTTCCATGTTACGGCACGCGAGGCCTTAGGTAATCGCGTATGTAAACATACAGGTGCTCAACCATCCAGATATACGAGACAAAAAATGGACATAATTTAGTGTTTTGTATGTGAAAATGACTGTACAGTTACGGAAACCTGATTTCCGGATAGGTGAGTAGTTTTACAATGTTGTGGATTCGTTTTAAGGAATTTTCGTTCAGAAGGCAAGTTTTCCGGATATCTGAGGTTTGGATAAACGGGGCAAGACTGTAGTTGGGAATAGTAACCGGCATCCTCACCTTCAGTCAAAGCTGAATCTTGTTCTTGCACATGTTGTCTGGTTTGCTGGGCAGCATACTTCCCTCTCTCTCTTCCAGAGTAATGGTTCAGTCCAAAGACAGTCTCTGCTGCTATGTCTGAGGCCTGCTCCACTTTCTAAATCAAAAGGTTGAAAAATTAAAACACAACTGTATGAGTGAGATGCTCTTTGGGTCACTTCGAGACTTATTATCTAAACATTTTGCATGTTTGGATCTACTTGTCATTTCGGTACATATCAAACGAAATTTCTACTGACCAGCCAGTCACTTGTGAACAAGTCATTGAGTGAACATGCTCCCTTTTGCAAGTCCCTCCTTTCGGACCTGGTAATTGTCGTCTACTACTTGCAAGTTTAGCCCAACACAAATATGAGAATGCCTATTTTCATGACATTAGTATACCAAAAAATTTCACACACACAGAAAAAAAATCAGCCTTACTGTTATCCAGTCCTGAATGTCATTCTGGGTTTTGCAGTTCTGAAAAATACAATGTTACCGGATATTATTACATTATTTTCATGTACACAATATCTTCATCAAAATGGCAATAACGGCATCGCTCCCAAATACTGAAAACGATGATCTTGTCTTTGCACAAGCACGTGGTTACACCATGATCAACAAACTGTCAAAACTACGAGGCCGACTATCGTATGATAGGGCGTATAGCAGTAAAACGGATTTTACTATATCTTGAATGGAGATTGTAAACTGCGTGGCACCTGCGAGCGAGAATACACTCTTGAAGAGGACTTTGGGGTTTGTCTTTTCCATTTATAAAGCCCAGATTTGTGAATGGCATCATCCATTGCAGATATTTCAAGACGTTCCGTTGCAGGTCATGCACTTGTTCGAGCGAGTCGCCATGTCTAAACAACATGGGTTATATTAAAAGAATCCGAATAATTTAAACGAAACGAAGTAAGCAAACATCTCCCAATGCGTCAAGCATGGCATTGCGTTGGCAAATTTTATATCGCCGTCTGTTGCCGAATTGAAACACAACAATTTTATTGTAAATATAAAAATGTGAAATGAGTGAGACATTATTTTGCCACGGGATTATGACCATGCCCAATCAGTGACAAATAAGGGATCACATGAAGGCAAAACTGGAAGAAACATACAGGAACTGTTGATCACTGGACTGCCTTGTCCAGACTCGATCAATGACAGACCGCCGCCGTATAGCTGGACTATTGCTGAGTGCGACGTGAAACAAAAGTCAAACACTCCGTTTCTAAAGGTGGTAAATCAAATTCAGTCACTGAACATTAGCCGTATTTTATTTGGAGATAAGCGGTAAAATAACTGTATGGTTTAAAACGTCTTTAGATTTAAATCTTCACTCGTGTGGAATCACGCCGGTTAATCACGCGATTAGTTCTTGCAGTTAGTCACGATGAGGCAGAAATATTGACGATTTTACTGAGAATCCCAACTCGCTGACTCATCAGAATACTTTAACGTCCTACAACTCCGTATAACCTTTATGATTAGGATGATTTGGTATCCAAGGTTCGAAATTAACGCAGCCGTGAAGGTCCCGGGGTAGAATAGGCCTTCAGCAACCCATGTGTGCCGTAAAAGGCGACTATGCTTGCCGACAGAATACCACTCGGGCCCACAAGTACAGTTGTTTTCTGCAGGTCCTTATGGCCGACAGCTTTTTCATCTCCAATGACTATGAGTACTATTTAGGGGAATATACCATTCGGTAGTTTTTAGTTTTTTATCTGCTGTTGTCTATCATTTTCGAGAAGTCAGTAACATTACTGAGACATCATCATTTAGCCTATACAGAGACTATATTATATGGTCTCTGGCCTATAGAACCAGTTATCCGAATGCATTAAAAAGACTTGTCATTCCCTACTGTTAGATTACACTCCTTAACTCGATTTGCTAGTTGTTTTAATTTTTTTTTATTTAATGGCAAGGACCAGCACATTATAATCCATCCTCGATATCTCCAGGGTATACGTTCCGACAGAGACCATATAATGGTCTCTGGTTCCGATAAGTCTCCACTATACCCTGTATGCCGCAGCGCGATAAATTTATTACCTCCCTTGGCTGGCTTTTTATCCAATCAGGTGTCTACGTTAGGACGTTGAGCGAACCAGTCACTTTTTAAAGTATCTACCCGATTAAACTTGGCAACACAAACCATGCATAGGTTCTCTGAGAGAGATAGAAGGAGTTCTTGCATATATTTCTTAAAGTGTAGCCTATAAATTTGTCTCTATGATTCCCCCAAAATCTGAATCGCACTGCCAGCAAACCTTGGCGGTTGCGACCGCTACCTTTGTTAACACTGGCAAGCTCGGTTATAATGGCGACCTAGCTGATAGGCACTGTGAGAATGTGGGGCCAGCAAAGGGAGGTAATAAAGTTATCCGACTGGGCGGTAGATGCGTCCAGGGTATAGTGGAGACTTATCGGAACGTATACCCAGGAGATATCGAGGATGATCATAATCAGGACCGACAACTTTTTATGGTTCAGGGTTAGGGTCTGCAACTCATCAGGGATACGGCAAACACTGTTTGTACAAAGCTCCAGATAAGGCGCGCATTTGTGTATTCTACTCAATCAAAATCACATTTACTCAATTAATTATAAATACAGGAGTAAAAAAATCATAAGAATCACCCAAAACCCAAAGTAAAAGTACTCAGTTCTTTAAGTTAGTGGGAGTACACAACGTGCCAGACATGGGAGTAAATACCCAATTGCTTGAAAAACTATTTGGAGCCCTGGTTTGTATCGTCGGGAAGAGGAGAGAACTGGTTCATTGTTCCAAAAGAATTACAGTTATTTCAGTCCATTCATTACATGGAGGAAAGAGATATAAAAATCAACATGATCGTTTAGCTTTGTGATGATTAAACACAGTGCGTTTAATGATCCATTTCTAGTTTCCTTGATTTGCATGAATTATCTGAGACTTCGTGCTTAATTTTACTGAGATTCTTTGGCAGCAGTAGGTGAATGGGGCAGTGGAGTAGTCACAACATATGGAGATACTGCATTGAACGTAACCCTTTTGTGTTCTGAATCTTTTGTGGCGCTGTAGCCACGTACACACCACACACACCACATATCACACACACAACACACTTGACTGGGCATTTCAGCATAATGCATCCATGCAACTTTAGAACATCTCTTGGAGTTCAATAAAAAGGAGCTATTTCTTAAAAACAAGAACGATTAAGTTTTGTGTCTTATTATTAACTTGATTCTTGGTTCAGTCAGATTCAGAATAACCATTTTCAAGGAACCCACATATTTTCATGGCGTCAGTGATCACGTGGTAGATCCACGAGAGGAAACGAGACTTGAGGCAATCGGGAGGTAGGTCAATTTTCATACAACGATATTTCTTGTAAATTTTCTATTTCTGCTTGAGAATAGTGTAAAACACTTTGCTAACGAAACGAAAGAGCATGTGCTATAACCCTTTGAGAGTTTTATGATGGTTTAATGCCCAGAACTGTGTCTTTTGACCGAAAAAGTGAGAGAGGAAATCGAGGTCAACTTGCCCCCCACCCACTCGGGCCAACGATGGTGGTACCTTCCTAAACTGCATTATTTGCCGTGAAATGGGTCCGTCCTTTATGGATCAGTCTAACTAAGGGGTGCGGGGTCGTTAATGGGCTTAGAAGATTCCAAATTTGACGGACAATACCATCTTAGTTCGATTAAATAATATAGTGGTAAGGATTTATCGAATATTGTATAAAAATGCGGCTTCGTCGCCATTAGCATAATTTATATCGCAAGCTCGACGTGTCGGCCATATCAGCCGCAGCAAGTTAGAGTCAAAGTGGCATTGTGCACCACGTCCCATTAGCGTAGTTTGGTATCACGGTCAGATTTTTTCAAGTACGAAAGGGTGTTGACACTTTCTTCCAATAATCGTATCCTTGTTACTGTCATAATATTAAAGCGCACATAAGCCCGTTAACTGAATATTAAGCCCAGTGAATGCTTACAACTACCAATAAATGTGTGTGAAAGGCTTCTGACCTTTGCGCACTGACAGATGTTTTGTCAATGGGACCTTCCCACCCATACCCCCTCTTGTCTTTAATGACAGGGACAGCTTCCCTGTTGGATGTGCCCATTTAATATCATGGGGTGAAAGTCAGTAAGAATTTAATTATCTACTAACCGTTACATACAAACAAGAGATACAGATGTTAAACTTACTGACAACATCACATTACTCTTTTATTTTTGTTTTACACTATATCATGCCCTTAGTGGCCTTTGTGTGCATGCCTCACCTTAATGAATTAAACTTGTTTACCATAAGTTCAAAGTTAAAAGTTATGGGAAATTCTGTTGTTTTTCTCTATACCACAGTGGCAATGTTCTCATGGTAATCAGCATGCATGTTGTTATATAAGTTTTCTGACCTGTAATTTACAGGTGTAAATCCATCTTTAGTCCATGCCAGCAACAACAGTTAAACAACAAGTAACCGTAAGCCCGTCATGTTGCCAAAGTATACCTTCAGCTTCTGGTGATCTGGAACTGCTTTTATACTTAGTTCCTGACAAATAATTCATTCTCATAAATGCTAAAAACAATATATTTTTCCCGTCAAAGTGTCGTTATTTCAATGTCCATCAATAGCAGGCTTCCTTCTTATTCTGACTAAATTTAGCAGATATTAGGAATGCCACACAACACAATACTTTTGCTAAGATGCTATAATTGTTGATACATTCAAAACTGTATATTTACACTATATGTAAACTATATTAAGTTTTACAAGTTCCAGTTTAAATATGTTTATGTATCATTTGCATTTTGCAATTGTATCACACTTTTTGGCGTTATGAGTGTTATAAGTGAATATTTCTCATCTACAAAGGTGGGATATTAGAACCTTTTAGTATCTGAGATCCTTTCATGGACAATTATAAAATATGAAATATTAATGTAACAAAGTTTTCAAAATAATGCAGCAAAAAAAGATATTGTGATAAGTATTGAATTGTGATATGGGTATCGTGATACATATATCAATGAATGAACCTTTTAATATCTGAGATCCTTTCATGGACAATTATAAAATATGAAATATTAATGTAACAAAGTTTTCAAAATAATGCAGCAAAAAAAGATATTGTGATAAGTATTGAATTGTGACATGGGTATCGTGATACATATATCAATGAATGAACCTTTTAATATCTGAGATCCTTTCATGGACAATTATAAAATATGAAATATCAATATTTAAAATGTAACAACATTTTCAAAATAATGCAGCCAAAAAAGATATTGTGATAAGTATTGAATTGTGACATGGGTATCGTGATATATATATCAATTAATGAACCGTATGTATCGTGACATTCTAAGTAGATATATTCACTTCCATGTCACCATATAGCTGATAATGTGATGCTATAATTAACCATGTGACATTCAGTTTTAACTACGTCACTGACTCACTCTTTTACTTGATGTCATCTCTACTGATTTTTGCTGTTTAGTGTGTAACCCGATATGGCCTACAAAAAATGTTGTGGTCCTTATATTACCCAACCGACCTTGGATTCTGGTGCTGACCCTATTTTTTTAAGTGTTATGAATAAAATAAGCTTTCAGATACCATTGTTTTTTCGCAGTAATGATGGACATCGACCATTCTGAATGAGAAAGTCGACATGATGACTGCATTGTTAGCTTCATTGAATAAATAATTACACATTGATAAATGTGTTATTAGTTCGTACTTTGAGACAAAATGTAATAAAACATAAATAAGAAATCGTCATACCAGCACTAAATTTTAAAGAGGTGTAATTGGAACCTGGACATTTTTTTCATTTGTTGTATATTGACTATGGCATGAGAACATTGAGAGGTTGATGTTGATAGTATCTTTTGGCCAGTGTAATGGCAGTGAATGGGTTAAGTTTGTGCTGCTTTTAGCAGAGTTACAGCAATGATACGATGGAGGACACCAGACATGGGCTTCCCATATCGTACCCATGTGGGGAATCAAAGCCTAGTCTTCCGTTTCATGAACCAACACTTTGACCTCTAGGCTGCCCCACTGTTGGCTTCATTGTTAGAAATTACAGATTTTCATATAAGTATTTGTTGAGGAATGATAAGCAGCCATGACAGTTTAGAATACTGATTTGCATGATAAAAATACTTATAGATTCACATTGATGATTTACATTGTTGTTATTTGCAATCTCCATTCTTGACGTCGGTAAAGAATTTTTCTGCTCATGAGGATAATTTCACTGGATGGGTAGTTTCAGCAAGGTGAAATCAGGCTCAAACCTACCTGTGGCTACATATTGGTCTCAGGTATTTGTTTACATACAGATATTACTGGTTACTGGCATTGTGACATGCATCTGGCAGCTGTAGCACTTGCACGAGGGGGCGGTGGGGTAGCCTAGTGGTTAAAGCGTTTGCTCGTCACGCCGAAGACCCAGGATCGATTCCCCACATGGGTACAATGTGTGAAGCCCATTTTCTGGTGTCCCACGCTGTGATATTGCTGGAATATTGCTAAAAGCGGCGTAAAACTAAACTCACTCACTCTCACACCCTTGCACGAATCCTCTCTCCTCCATCTTTAATAATGATCACCAAACTCTTCCACACTCAGTACAGATATAATACCAGTGTATGAAATAATGGCCCATCCGAGTGCCTGAGATGGGCTAGATTTCTAATGGATAGTCAAAATTTACAGCTAGCCAGCCCGATGGTCGGGTGCAAATTTTAGATAAGATAAGATGTGATAATATTTTATTGTCCATATAGTGGAAATTTTCATTGCACAGTTTCAGGTCTCAGTCACATTAAAATAAACATAAAAAAACATCTATACACAACAACAGCATCAAAGAACAGCAATCTCGAAATTACGTTCTCGAGTATGTTATGTTCCATGCAGTTGAGTGGATTCTTAGTGTCTGGTCTAGTTAAATCCTTTTTGGGCTGGTAACATTTTGAAGTTATCAGCCCTGATGTGTGGCTGAGCTTTTGGCTTATTTCACATAAGCAGTGCTTATACACAATGTAATCATGCATGGCTCGCAAGAGGCAGAGGAATAGAGCAGAGCAGTCTTCAGGAACCATACAAATCTGACTGATTTATTAGTTATGGTTTCATGGCACACCCAACGCATGATGTCAAAGACACAGGAAAGGTGTACAGACACAACTGTTGTAAGACTGTGAAGTCATATGGATTGTTCCTATTCTTCTAGTGGATGTGACTACACTAGGATGTTTCATTTCATGTCATTCCAGGTAAGAGTATTATTTCCCATAGAGTAGCTGCAGACCCACCATGGAGGACCCCCCAAGTCCTTCCGGTAACCATAATTGGGAACAGCCGGACCAGAGTCAGTTTGTCACAGCATCCTCATCCTCCATGAATCCTGCATCACCAGCGCCGCAGCAACCACAGCAGTATGATGCCAACAGTGCACAGTCCATGCAGGCTTATAACCATGTACAGGTATGTAGGCTTATGACCAGGTACAGGTGTGTCAGTGATACAGGTTTACACCCATGTGCAGGTATGTTAGTGATGCAGGACTATAACCATGTACAGGTGTGTCAGTGATACTGGTTTACACCCATGTGCAGGTATGTTAGTGATGTAGGTTTATAACCAGGTACAGGTGCACTGCCAGACTTCAGTGTTTTCTAACTGCCAAATGTTAGTGCACTGTGATAGCCATACCATGGTTTGTAGAAAGTCTAGACCTTAGTCTAGTAAGTGAGTGAGTATAGTTTTACACAGTGTTTAGCAATATTCAATCAATATCAAGGCCAAGGACACCACAATTGGGCTTCACACATTTGCCCATCTGGGGAATCGAACTCAGGTCTTTGGTGTAATGAGTGAATGTTTCACCACTAGGCTACACCACCATGCAGACTTGGGTCTATGCAGTGCTTTGTTTGAGTGCTTACTTACTAACATTTAAGTAAAATTGCATTTTTGTGGTGAACAAGATCAAGGGTATCATTGATGTATTGTCATGACTGAAGACATGATTAAATAGAAACATTATATTACCTGTTTACTGATCAGCTGCTATTCCAACATGGCCCGTGTTCATGGTGGTGAGGAACATAGCCAGTGTTCAATTTGGTGAGGAACATGGCCAGTGTTCATGGTGATGAGGGTCAGTTTGGAAAAGGAAAACAAGTAGGCTCAGGTTCAGATATTTTTATCCTTATTTATTATAAGTTCAGATATTGTCATGCTGCAACCAGTGATCTACATTCTCTTCCCAGGCTGCTGATTTTGAGGAAACACACTACCAGTCCATGCGGCCCTCAGCTACATTCTCCGGGGAGTACAGCGGACAGCAGGCGGATGTGTACCAGGCTGCACACTCCACGTATGAGAGGATATCTCCGGTGGATGACTACCGCGAGGTGGCAGCGGCTGCAGGAAGTGATGGGATATCTTCCTACTCTGCGATCCAGCCGGCAGAAGCACCTCAGGTTATACGTATGTCTGCTGTAGACAGCAGCTCCCTGCAGCAACAGGTACATTCACACTTGTCCTCTATCTTCAAAACTTTGTTCATCTTGATTCAGTAGCTTTTTACAGGATGTATATATACTTCGATTAATGCCCTCTTGTTGTTTAGGGTTACCAAGTGCATCAAGTGGTTTTGGATCAAGATCATCGAGTTGTGGCTGTACAGAGAGTTATCTCCCCTGCTGACTGCACAGTCAGTCAGTCATCTCTCAGTCTCAGACAAGATGGCTCAGAGGCACAGCCAAACACTGCTCTACTGCCTGTGGTAAGAGTTACCTCCCTTATTCTGTAATGTTGCAAGGCTGAATTTAGGAACACATTTAGAATATGTGTGACCACCGTCCAAAAGGCTTTCAGTTCATTTTTGTGTAATGTTGGAAAATGTGCATTTTGCATCAGTTTTATTTTCTTAGCAATGATCCCAGGATATATGGCAAAGTGAGAACCCAGGATATATGGCAAAGTGAGAAACAATGTATTTGGTTTCATTACATTTACAAAACACAGAATCTAATTATATGACAGAAACACTCCATGCATATGGACTGACTGGTGTAAAGTATTAAGAAAACTTAAGGCTTCACATGTCATGATGTTGCAGCAACCTCAGCCGAGTGGTCCGCCCTCCTATGTGACGGTGCACGTGACGTCCATGCCACAGTTTGCGTCACACGGCGAGGTGAGCACGTCTGGAGATTCCCCTCTCATGTCACAGTCGGCTACACTTGAGGACAGAGACACCCACAGAACGGTATGTCACACTCTGTCACAACATCTGAATTACAGTCATTGTTTGCAGGAATAGATGTAAAACATAGAGGCCTGGCCCTTTCCCTTGGCTGAAAAGAAGTGTATGTTTGAAGTTTCAAGGAATTGTTGTTCAGAACATAGTAACGGAATGCCGTTGAGACTGCCATCTTTATTTCCAACAAACTTGAACCTCTAAAATATTGGCAACGGCAGACAGGGAGTCAAAACCATGGTGAATCTGTAGAACCACTATGCTTCCGTTGGTAGTTGATGTGTTGGAGTGCATGTTGCAGGATGACAGAGATCTTGACAGTTTGAGTGGAGAGCCGGACACCACTCAGGAGGATGTCCATGACTACAGTCACACACATGGTATGTACAGGCCACATCCACGCTCATGGTATGTACAGACCACATCCACGCTCATGGTATGTACAGACCACATCCACGCTCATGGTATGTACAGACCACATCCACGCTCATGGTATGTACAGACCACATCCACGCTCATGGTATGTACAGACCACATCCACGCTCATGGTATGTACAGACCACATCCACGCTCATGGTATGTACAGACCACATCCACGCTCATGGTATGTACAGACCACATCCACGCTCATGGTATGTACAGGCCACATCCACGCTCATGATATGTACAGACCACATCCACGCTCATGGTATGTACAGGCCACATCCACGCTCATGGTATGTACAGACCACATCCACGCTCATGGTATGTACAGACCACATCCACGCTCATGGTATGTACAGGCCACATCCACGCTCATGGTATGTACAGACCACATCCACGCTCATGGTATGTACAGACCACATCCACGCTCATGGTATGTACAGGCCACATCCACGCTCATGGTATGTACAGGCCACATCCACGCTCATGATATGTACAGACCACATCCACGCTCATGATATGTACAGACCACATCCACGCTCATGGTATGTACAGACCACATCCACGCTCATGGTATGTACAGACCACATCCACGCTCATGGTATGTACAGGCCACATCCACGCTCATGGTATGTACAGGCCACATCCACACTCATGGTATGTACAGACCACATCCACGCTCATGGTATGTACAGGCCACATCCACGCTCATGGTATGTACAGACCACATCCACACACATGGTATGTACAGACCACATCCACACTCATTGTATGTACAGACCACATCTACACACATGGTATGTACAGGCCACATCCACGCTCATGGTATGTACAGACCACATCCACGCTCATGGTATGTACAGGCCACATCCACGCTCATGGTATGTACAGACCACATCCACACTCATGGTATGTACAGGCCACATCCACGCTCATGGTATGTACAGACCACATCCACGCTCATGGTATGTACAGGCCACATCCACACTCATGGTATGTACAGGCCACATCCACGCTCATGGTATGTACAGACCACATCCACACACATGGTATGTACAGGCCACATCCACGCTCATGGTATGTACAGGCCACATCCACGCTCATGGTATGTACAGACCACATCCACACACATGGTATGTACAGACCACATCCACGCTCATGGTATGTACAGACCACATCCACGCTCATGGTATGTACAGACCACATCCACGCTCATGGTATGTACAGGCCACATCCACGCTCATGGTATGTACAGACCACATCCACACACATGGTATGTACAGGCCACATCCACGCTCATGGTATGTACAGACCACATCCACACTCATGGTATGTACAGGCCACATCCACACTCATGGTATGTACAGACCACATCCACGCTCATGGTATGTACAGACCACATCCACGCTCATGGTATGTACAGGCCACATCCACGCTCATGATATGTACAGACCACATCCACGCTCATGGTATGTACAGGCCACATCCACGCTCATGGTATGTACAGACCACATCCACGCTCATGGTATGTACAGACCACATCCACGCTCATGGTATGTACAGGCCACATCCACGCTCATGGTATGTACAGACCACATCCACGCTCATGGTATGTACAGACCACATCCACGCTCATGGTATGTACAGACCACATCCATGCTCATGGTATGTACAGACCACATCCACGCTCATGGTATGTACAGACCACATCCACGCTCATGGTATGTACAGACCACATCCACGCTCCTGGTATGTACAGACCACATCCACGCTCATGGTATGTACAGACCACATCCACGCTCATGGTATGTACAGACCACATCCACGCTCATGGTATGTACAGGCCACATCCACGCTCATGGTATGTACAGACCACATCCACACACATGGTATGTACAGGCCACATCCACGCTCATGGTATGTACAGGCCACATCCACGCTCATGGTATGTACAGACCACATCCACACACATGGTATGTACAGACCACATCCACACTCATTGTATGTACAGACCACATCTACACACATGGTATGTACAGGCCACATCCACGCTCATGGTATGTACAGGCCACATCCACACTCATGGTATGTACAGGCCACATCCACACTCATGGTATGTACAGACCACATCCACGCTCATGGTATGTACAGGCCACATCCACACTCATGGTATGTACAGGCCACATCCACGCTCATGGTATGTACAGACCACATCCACGCTCATGGTATGTACAGGCCACATCCACACTCATGGTATGTACAGACCACATCCACGCTCATGGTATGTACAGGCCACATCCACGCTCATGGTATGTACAGGCCACATCCACACTCATGGTATGTACAGGCCACATCCACGCTCATGGTATGTACAGGCCACATCCACACTCATGGTATGTACAGGCCACATCCACGCTCATGGTATGTACAGACCACATCCACACTCATGGTATGTACAGGCCACATCCACGCTCATGGTATGTACAGGCCACATCCACACACATGGTATGTACAGGCCACATCCACGCTCATGGTATGTACAGACCACATCCACACTCATGGTATGTACAGGCCACATCCACGCTCATGGTATGTACAGACCACATCCACACACATGGTATGTACAGACCACATCCACGCTCATGGTATGTACAGACCACATCCACGCTCATGGTATGTACAGACCACATCCACACTCATGGTATGTACAGGCCACATCCACACTCATGGTATGTACAGACCACATCCACGCTCATTGTATGTACAGACCACATCCACGCTCATGGTATGTACAGACCACATCCACACACATGGTATGTACAGACCACATCCACGCTCATGGTATGTACAGACCACATCCACGCTCATGGTATGTACAGACCACATCCACACTCATGGTATGTACAGGCCACATCCACGCTCATGGTATGTACAGACCACATCCACACTCATGGTATGTACAGGCCACATCCACACTCATGGTATGTACAGACCACATCCACACTCATGGTATGTACAGGCCACATCCACACTCATGGTATGTACAGGCCACATCCACGCTCATGGTATGTACAGGCCACATCCACGCTCATGGTATGTACAGACCACATCCACACACATGGTATGTACAGACCACATCCACGCTCATGGTATGTACAGACCACATCCACGCTCATGGTATGTACAGGCCACATCCACGCTCATGGTATGTACAGGCCACATCCACACTCGTATGTACAGACCACATCCACACTCATGGTATGTACAGACCACATCCACGCTCATGGTATGTACAGGCCACATCCACACTCATGGTATGTACAGACCACATCCACGCTCATGGTATGTACAGACCACATCCACGCTCATGGTATGTACAGACCACATCCACGCTCATGGTATGTACAGGCCACATCCACACTCGTATGTACAGACCACATCCACACTCATGGTATGTACAGACCACATCCACGCTCATGGTATGTACAGGCCACATCCACGCTCATGGTATGTACAGACCACATCCACGCTCATGGTATGTACAGGCCACATCCACGCTCATGGTATGTACAGGCCACATCCACACTCATGGTATGTACAGGCCACATCCACACTCATGGTATGTACAGACCACATCCACGCTCATGGTATGTACAGACCACATCCACGCTCATGGTATGTACAGACCACATCCATGCTCATGGTATGTACAGACCACTTCCACGCTCATGGTATGTACAGACCACATCCACGCTCATGGTATGTACAGGCCACATCCACGCTCATGGTATGTACAGACCACATCCACGCTCATGGTATGTACAGACCACATCCACGCTCATGGTATGTACAGACCACATCCATGCTCATGGTATGTACAGGCCACATCCACGCTCATGGTATGTACAGACCACATCCACGCTCATGGTATGTACAGACCACATCCACGCTCATGGTATGTACAGACCACATCCACGCTCATGGTATGTACAGACCACATCCATGCTCATGGTATGTACAGGCCACATCCACACTCGTATGTACAGACCACATCCACGCTCATGGTATGTACAGACCACATCCACGCTCATGGTATGTACAGGCCACATCCACGCTCATGGTATGTACAGACCACATCCACACTCGTATGTACAGGCCACATCCACGCTCATGGTATGTACAGGCCACATCCACACTCGTATGTACAGACCACATCCACGCTCATGGTATGTACAGACCACATCCACGCTCATGGTATGTACAGGCCACATCCACGCTCATGGTATGTACAGACCACATCCACGCTCATGGTATGTACAGACCACATCCACGCTCATGGTATGTACAGACCACATCCACGCTCATGGTATGTACAGACCACATCCACGCTCATGGTATGTACAGGCCACATCCACACTCGTATGTACAGGCCACATCCACACTCATGGTATGTACAGGCCACATCCACACTCATGGTATGTACAGGCCATATCCACACACATGGTATATAAGGGCCACATCCTCACTCATGGTATGTACAGGCCACATCCACACTCATGTTATGTACAGGCCATAACCACACACATGGTATGTAAGGGCCACATCCACACACATGGTATGTACAGGCCATATTCACACACATGGTATGTACAGGCCACATCCACACAGATGGTATGTACAGGCCACATCCTCACACATGGTATGTACAGGCCACATCCACACTCATGGTATGTACTGGCCACATCCACATACATGGTATGTACAGGCCACATCCACACTTGTGGTATGTACAGGCCAAATCCTCGCTCACTGTATGTACAGGCCACATCCACACACATGATATGTACAGGCCACATCCACACACATGGTAAGTACAGGCCACATCCTCACACATGGTATGTACAGGCCACATCCTTGCTCATGGTATGTACAGGCCACATCCACATACATGGTATGTACAGGCCACATGCACACTTGTGGTATGTACAGGCCACATCCACGCTCATGGTATGTACAGGCCACATGCACACTCGTGGTATGTAAAGGCCTAACACCCACACATGGTATATACAGACCACACTCTTATGCTTGGTATGTACAGACAACATCCACACAAGTTACAGAATGCAACACCATATAATTTGTGTCTCTGTTTTTTAACCTTTATATGAGCGTGTTTCAATATAAACTGGACGTTCCCTCCACACAACGTCTAGACTTGTGATATGTTGTGGATGTGACCTTGACCTGGTCTCCTGTTTCCTGCAGCATCCCGCAGCTACCTGCACCCCTCCACCACCTACTCCAGCACCACCTCGGCCATGGACTCCGAGGCCCTTCACTCCACCATGCCAGGACCATCCTCCCTCACCTCCTCCAGCAGCCATGTTGTGATGGACGCCACGATGGACAGCAGCCACCTCTCCTCATCACACGAGGCAGCGATGAGTTCCTCACTTGATACCTCACTGCATACGCCTGGGGATGTCATCGTCATGGATGCTGGCATGGATCGGTCAGTTGGGAGCTCAGCAATAGGACCAGATCTAGGTGAGAGGGTATGTTGCAGTCTTTGACTGGACAATGGACAGGTGTTGCGTGGGTGTGTTTTGAATACTAAGCCCACAGGTGACACTCAGGTAGTTTAAGTAGCACAAGCTTGGCTATTTGTCTCCTGTCTGCCGTGTGTATTGCAATATATGGTGAAAGTGTAACATATGGTTTAAGACAATGAAATGACTGAATCCTATCTTTTGAAACAATGCCACTGGCCACTGGCCACTGTCACTGTCAGGACTTAGATGTGATTGTACAAGAGATCAACTGAAAATGTTTCCAAACTGAAGAGATCACTTTAAAGTGCACACAAAAGCATTTGCAGCAACACCCACCTTTTGTGACCAATATACATTCCCCAAACTATTGATGTATAGTAATATAAAAGAAATAAAAATGTTATTAGTATTTTACTACTAGCACAAAAAAGACAGGTGAACTGGTTTGAGAGAAGTGTTCTGTTTTGTATTGTAAAGTTTGAATTGCAATATGCTGGTTAACCAGTATTATCACCCATCCCTAGTAGAAATTAGTCTTGATAGATTAGAGGAATAGTTTTACTATGTTGTAAAACGGTCAGGGATCAAGGTCACAACTTTGAAAAACTGAAATTGTCTAGGGCATTCTTCCAAAAGAGACCATAATGCTACAACAGTAGTAATGCCCAAACTTTATTGTAAACATATCTTACGTGAGGCAGTCTAGGACTTATCAGCTGTACTTGTCTGTTCAGCTCAGGCAGTGGCAGACAGCATGGTGACTGGCAGCGATGCAGCTCTGGGGCAGGTATACAGCAGGTCCGTGGATGATGATGACAAGGAGAACGATCCTCAATCAAGTCATGGACGAGTAAGTGCATCAGAGGGTATAGCTATCACGGGTCAGCATGTTGTATACCTCAACTTGTTTGGGTCTCTAGGTTCAGAAGGGTCCCAACCAATCACTTGTTTTTCCTAAAGGCTCCATCACACATGGAATTCACAGGATAAGGAGAATCAGTCAGAAAAAATAATTTCATAATAATAAGCATGAGTCAGGATAAGTATAAAATACCAGTTTTAATCAGAAAATTACATTTTCCAAAATTCAAACCACATTCAGGAGAAGATGTCAAAGGGAACAATTTTTTCAAACTTTATAAGCACTCCCAAATGCTGTCTCACATTTCAGTGACAGATGACCATGTTTTTATGCGATACAGTGGTGTTCTAATGACGTCCAGACTCATTTAAACTATGAAGCATTTGGGACATTCTGTCTGTATTCTGGGTACATTCACGCTGCATTCCAACCTCAGACAAATTATTCCGATACATTTGAAGAATATTCCACCTAAAGTCCAGCAGCAATCGAGACACATTTCAACTCAGTCAAGGCACATTTGAAATACTGGTATTCTGACAGGATTTGAAATGGCTTGTCTTTTCTGTTCTCTCTAAATTATGTTCATAATACTTAGAATTTAGTTGTAATGCTTTAAGAATGCTTAGAATGCAATAAAAATAATTAGAATGCAGTTTGAACACATGAGATATAGTCATGAAATCAATCCTGGCAGCCATCACAACTGAAATATTGCAGGCTGCTGCAAGAAACGTCAAACAAAGATATGAGCAGTCAAAGAATCTACTTGCCAAAAGTTGTCATATTTCTTATGTGCAGTAGGTTCTGTTGTGTGACTGTGAACAATATCAAGTAAGCATACTTGATCACAGAAATGTTACTCGACTCTTTTCACCAAGAGGTCATAAAGATCCGGAATTGAACAGGCCTTCAGCAACCTTTGTTTGCCACAAAAAGCCAACTATGCTTGTCATAAGAGGCGACTAACGGCATCGGGTGGTCAGCCTTGCTACTTGGTTGACACATGTCATTGGATCCCAACTGCACAAATTGATGCTCATGCCGTTGATCACTGGATTGTCTGGTCCAGACTGGATTATTTACAGACCGCCACTATGCAGCTGGAATATTACTGAGTGTGGCGTAAAACTAAATTCATTCACTCAGTATTCAACAGGTGACTTAAGGCTGTGTAGAAACCACCTTCACTGAATGTTGTCTGATCTCTGTAGCTAATATCTACAGTGTCACCAGGGTAAGGATCATGTGTTTCAGGTGAGAAAGTCCAGCCGTATTGCAACGTTAGACCAGGAGCAGGCCTCCACGTCCTGGCGCCGCCGCCACACTTACATTCCCAAACCCTACAACTCGGATGAACTGTGTAAGTATCTCATTTCCGGGATCTTCTTACAGCATGATGGTAACCCTTGTCAGAATCTGGGGGCTGCACAACACAATGCCTGTAAATACAAACAAATATTACTGCAACGTGTAGGAAGTGCTTGGATTTAGAGTTTTTGTATCTGCAATCACCACTGTGTATTGCAGTTCAGATTTCCAGAATGAGTGTCATGCACTAAATATTGCAGGGATGCCGACACCAGATTGTGCAATTGGGAATCTGAGCCCCTTAAGACAGAAGGAAAATAGGAGTTTTCCTACAAATTCATGATCCCTATAAATTGTTTCACTCTAGGAATGAAACACTGCATTTTCGTGGCCACAAGCGATGCTTATACAACTTACACTGGTTTGCAGTACTCTGCAGCAGTGTTTGTGAATGTTAAGTGAGTAAAGTGAATAGTGCATGGAGTTTATCAGGCAGCCTACTCAACTCCTGGATTACTTTCTTGTGTAAACAATTTGAGACCTGTAAATAAAGATCCTAGCCCTGCAGTAATGCAGATTACCTTTATCTTTGTTATATTTTGAAAAAAATCAGAGTGAATTTGGCTTTGCTGAAATGGAATTGACATGCACTTTTGGGGATGATTCCGATAAAGTTCGGGAAGGTAGGAATCTCTGAAATTGTTGGGCGGATCATGAGTGCAGTGTTCCTTATATTCTTGTTATTGATTTCATGGGCAAGTGCCGTTGTTGGTTGAATTGATGAAACAAATGTGATCAGCCAGTGTGTTTGCATCCAGGGTGTGAAGAGTGTATGACTACCTACCCAACTGAGTGTCCTGTCCACCGACTGTCCATAGTGCTGGACAAGGTGGTGCTGTCCCGGGCATGGTCAAGTCTGCCACCGCAACTACAGATCTACCGCCTCAGTGAAACAGGAGGGGCAGGTAACTCTTCACTCTTTAATCACAGATAATGAGATACCATTGAATCATGCTTTTTCCTGTAAGATGTCAATATTCTTACTCATGTTACCTGACTTTAGTTAATTCAATGTATGTATTGTCTTTCAGACCTGGGAGTGTTTGCGAAGAAACCAATCCCCAAGTATACCCAGTTTGGTCCATTTGTGGGAGATTTGGTGGATTCTCAGGACAAAGTCACTGTGCACAAATTTCCACTGATGGTATGATGTATTTTGAAGAAAGTCTGTGACACATTTGATTGCCTCAGCAGCAGGGCGATGGGGTTGCCTATAGGTTAAAGGTTCACTCATCATGCTGAAGACCAGGGTTCAGTTCCCCACATGGGTACAATATGTGAACACATTTCTGTTGTTCCCTAAATACAGCATAAAACTATACTCACTAACTCACTCCTCAGCAGCATGTGTCTGTGTGCTACATGAAGCTGCTATTACGATGACATGTACAGACTGTTCTAGAAGAATCAAAATGAATAAGAATTCAAGATGAATAGATAATTGGGGTATGAGAAAATGAGATTACTGGTGTATGAGGAGATTAGTAGATACCTGGTGTATCAGCAAATGAATAGATAATTGGTGAATGCAAAGATTAGGAGTTAACTAGTGTATAATGAAATGAGGAGATGACTATGTATGAGGAAATGAGGAGATAACCGGTGTATGAGGAGATAACTGATGTATGAGGAGATGAGGCGATAACTGGTGTGTGAGGATATAACTGGTGTATGAGGAGATAACCGGTGTATGAGGAGATAACTGGTGTATTGGGTGAAGAGGATATAATTGGTGTATTAGGTGGTGAGGAGATAACTGGTGTATTAAGAGATAACTGGTGTCTGTGGTAACTAGGTCATGTGGTTGTTGTTTCTGCTGCTGCAGCTGGACCGGTCTGACAACACCCTAGCCTACTTTGAGACCTCTGATGAGAACAAGTGCAACTGGATGATGTTCGTAAGACCAGCAGAGAACTTCATGGAGCAGAACTTAGTGGCTTACCAGCACGGTCAGGACATATTCTTCACTGTCACCAAAGCCATTGACACAAGACAGGAACTGAAGGTAACCTTGAACCATTATCTAGCCTCATGAGTTTTGATTGGTTCACGTGACTCTGATAAAATACCATGTACACCCGTCACGATAAGCGAAGAGGGTGTACAAAAGTCATATTATCATGCAATGCTGTTGTGACCACTTGAATGTAGAAAAGCGTGCATCGCCAAGCCTTTAGTAATGTGCACTGCATTGAGGTCAATCAATCAACTGGTGTCATCATATCAGAAAGGAAACATGAACCATGGCATCTCCCATAAATAATAACAAGTCGATTTGATGTGTGTTTCTTTGATTTAGTGAAAACATTTGGCTAGATAGATGCATTACCTCATTGTGTTCCCAGCTTGGGGAACACAACCTTACTCGGGACTGATAAAATCCTGTATTCCCTGGACACAATGTGATAACTTATATTGAGGGAACAGGAATCCAACACACTTGTTTCAGTTGTGCCCTGAATCCACCTGCTAGCAATGTGATGTCATCTTGTTATAACACCTACTGTATTTTCAATCATTTTCTGAAAAGTGAATGGTCGTAAGTTCATTATATTTTTCAAAGAATTCTGTTTTTGTGTAACATGGTGTTGCATAGAGGTAAACTTTTGATGAAAGATGACAAATGTGTCTATATTTTGTTGTACAATCTGAGTGTATGTGTTTGTACATCCAGGTGTGGTACGCTGCCCATTATGCCACTAGGATGGGGCTGAAGACCCACGACATGACACAGGAAGACAGAGATGGTGGGTAGTCATCTCACAATGTGGCCAACACAATATCACTAACACACATGTATGGTATAGTCAGAAAGGCAAAACAGATGTTGCTGGAGATTGTGTGGATGTCCAATGGCTTGTTGTCATTGATCTCTCGTTAACATAACCATAACTACTGTGGTCAGAAAACAAGTGAACAATTCCCAGTTAAGCCATCAGTTCATGCGTGACGCATATGAATCTCAATTTCAATGTGGTGTTTGTGTGACCCAGACTCCCTTGTCCACAAGCAAAAACATTTTTAAAATCAATCTCAAACAATACCTTATTGAGCAAAACAGGCTATACGACCATGATTCATGTTTTCCTCAAAGACTTCTGTTGTATATGTAAAACAAAAACAGGTTCAAATATGCCATGGATACTTAAGTGTCATTTCTGGTATTATAGCTTTTCTTTTACCCTTTAGTATATGTGGTAGTTTTGATGGTTATGAAGTGTAAGATGTGAATGTGTTTCAGCACTTGATGAGCAGGAATATCGCTTCCCATGTTATGAGTGTAACAAACGCTTCAAGACATCTGTAGCACTACAGCGCCATCTGCTGGGACATGAGGAAGGCACTGCGAACCAGGGCGATGATGATGAATTCGATGAGAAGGTTGAAGCCCGCAGTAAGGCCAAGAAGCGATTGTTCACAAAGGGAAGCCTCTTCAAGGCACGGGCAAGAGCAGGGAAGAAGGTCAGTACTCAATATTCACCATAGTTATCCAGAATTCATTTATAACTGGTATTGAAATATGCATCAGGTATATGTGTCAGAATAATCAGAATTTTTGCTGATTCTGTTGTTCCTGAGTGTCCACTGGGCCAATCAGTTGTTCCTGAGTGGCCATCGCTGTGATTCATTTGTCCCTGAGTGGCTACCAGCCTGATTCGGTTGTCCCTGAGCTGCCACCAGCCAGAGTCTGTGTCCCTGAGAGTTCACCGGTCCACTTCAGTTGTCCCTAAATTCAGTTTATGATATAATAGCATATGCTTTCCTGTGTGTACTGTATTTTCATTAGTCTTGTATTTACATAACAGGATGGTCTTGGAGAAACATCAGGCTACCAGTGGAAGAAAAAGTCCACCAGTATCTACTTAAACAAGTGAGTAACATCAGCTGCTCTCCAAGTGGTCAGTGGTGTTCACTGAACTAGATCCTCAGTCCGTAGCATCATCATCAGCCTATCTTTAGGTGGTCAAGGGCACAGGGAGCTAGATCATTAGCATCATCATCAGCCTGTCTTTAGGTGATCAAGTGCACCAGGGAACAAGATCATTAGCCAGTAGCATCATCATCAGCCTGTCTCCAGGAGGTCAAGGGGCCGAGCATCATCATCAGCCTGTTTTTAAGTGGTCAAGGGCACCAGGGAACTAGATCATGAGCCAGTAGCATCATCATCAGCCTGTTTTTAAGTGGTCAAGGGCACCAGGGAACTAGATCATTAGCCAGTAGCATCATCATCAGCCTGTTTTCATGTGGTCAAGGGCACCAGGGAACTAGATCCTTAGTAGCATCATTTTCAGCCTGTCTCCAGGAGGTCAAGGGGCCCAAGGAAGTGTTCCTCCACTAAGTCTCACTCTGACATTGCCACTCTCCCATGTCATAACATTGTTGTCATGTCATGTATTGTATTTGGTAGTAAATCATTGCTAAAGCTTGTTAACAGGGAAGCATGGTTATGGAGAAGGAATACTATTCAACAAACTTTACGTATTACATCATGTGTTGTTCTGTATGACAAGGTAACTGCTCATCCTTACATGTCTTTATATTATTTGGCTTCAGGACCCTGAAGAAGTATCAGCGGCGACCTCACACTGAGAAGATCCGCCAGACCATCAAGTCTCTCTACAAGAAGAAGGGCAAGGACACTGGTGGGAATGAGTGGGTGTGCATGCACTGTGACCTCACATTCGACAACTCTAACCTCCTAAATTTGCATACGCTGACCCATGCTGCAGAAGATGTTGGTTTGGATGAAATCAAGAAATTTGCGTGTGATGTAGGAGAAATGCAGAACACCAACTCAGATAGTGACATGCGCACTGAGGATGGTGAAATTGTTAGCATGGAGACATACCTTGCCTGTCCAATGTGTCACCGACAGTTTGCCAATAAGAGAGACCTTATAGACCATGCCTCTGAGCATGGAAAAAGCAAGAAGAAATTACTGAATCCAAACAGACCTCATAAGTGTGAAAAATGTTGGAAGGCATTTAGCTCTCAGGATCGTCTTCAGAAGCACATGTTGTGTCATGGCGAGGAGGACAGCAAGCCCCTGCAGTGTGATGTGTGCTACAAACGTTTCATGAACAACTCCGCACTGGCCTGTCACATGAAGACTCACAGTGACAAGAAGTACTACGAGTGTCCCATATGTCGTCTTGGATTTGACCAGATCACCACCATGAAGAATCACATAGTTCTCCACGCTCAGAGCGGCTATTTTACGTGCCCTGAGTGTGGGAAGCAGTTTGATGATTATCATATTATTCGTAAACATATGAAGGCGTTCCATTCTGAAAAACGTTATCCGTGCCCCGAGTGTGATAAAGTGTTTCCTCGACAGGACAAACTGAAGCTTCATATGCTTAGACACTCTACGCATCGTGAGTTCATGTGTGAGAACTGTGGGCGTCAGTTCAAACGGAAAGACAAACTAAAGGAGCATATAAAACGGATGCATTCTCTAGAACGGGAGGTGAAAAATGCTCATAAGGGTGACAAGTCTCCATCCAAGAAATTCATTCCGAAAGTGTCTCCAACTGACTATCACAGGTTCATCTACAAATGCCACACTTGTCTTTTAGGGTTCAAGAGACGGGGCATGCTGGTCAACCATCTTGCCAAGAGGCACCCAGAGATTAAACCTGACCAGGTACCTGAACTCAATCTCCCTATCTTGAAAACCCAACGAGATTACTATTGTCAGTATTGTGATAAAGTATACAAATCAAGTTCCAAGCGGAAGGCTCATATCATTAAAAATCACCCTGGTGCAGATCTGCCAATCAGCAGCAGGAAGAAATGCCTCATTCCGGAGATCCCCGGACTTCCGAACCCAACCTATTCCCAGACAGTCGGCTCCATCACAACCATGCCCCACTCATGTCAGTTCTGTCATAAGCAATACGCCAGTAAGGCGAAACTTATGCAACATCAAAGAAAGAAGCATCCTGACTTTGTTCCCCAGTTACCTGACCGACCCAAGATGAAGGATGAACTTCCTCTTCTTGAAGCTGCCCAGCAGCCAGAGCGCTACGAAGAGGTGACCGCAACTGTCCAGGGAGCACAGCCTGAGACCCTGCAAGCTGCTGATCTGCTGACTCAGGCCATGAGTGAGCTGACTCAGACACTGCAGGAGTACAGGCCAGGGGAGTTCCACATCACGTCCCGCCTCCCAACCATGGTGATCACTCCAGCCCAACACCCCACCCAGCAGCACACCACCATCGAGCTCAGCCATCTGGGACACGCCCTGGCACACACACAGTTTGCTCAGGTTGCCACTTCTGGAGCCACAGTGATTGCTGCGGCTCCACCTCCAACAGGCCAACAGGCAATTGTTGCTGGTCATCCAGTGTCAGTGTCAGTTGTCACAACCAACCCAGGACAAACTCAAACTATTCAAGTCCCAGTGTCAACATGGGCCAATTATCAGACTTACCGATAGACAGACAGCCAGGCCTTGGCAGACTTTCCTGAACAGATTCAGAGCGTGAAACGTCTTATGTATATTTCTTCAGAATCACAGCTTAGCTACATCTTCTATTATATATTTCAGGCTATTATTTCATATTTTGATAACTTTTGGCTACCCTCTTTGATCTATGCCGTCTCTTTGTATGTATTTCTGTTGAATGGGATCATTTGTCTTGCTAATTAGCTCAAGAAAACACAGAACTTGAGCACTCAACTCGTAGTTCATATATGCATCATTAAGATACGATGTCCAGATGTGTCAGAAGTCATGATGTGTGCCAGTAACTGCTGCACTTACCTAGCACAATTATTTACTTTCAACACAATGCCAGTGCTCAGTGCTGACGGTAATTGCAGTTACTTCCCCTCCACATATCTGTTTACACCTGGCTCGTCTGCTGTGCAGGATGCAGGGAATCAAATCATGTTGTCTTTGATTAATTACGTGTTATTTTACCATTTGGGTTGTGAAGTGCTGCACGTATCAGCATACAAGACATATGTTTCCATACATATGTTACACGCTTATCTTGTAGATATATGCAGTCTTCGTAATATAATGTTGCTTTGATACGAAGGCTAAGTGAAGACAACTGCTCATGTTGGTATGTGTTCACCTCACTGTCACTGCGTCCTGTACAGTGCTTTTTCTCACATCTGAATGCATTGTCTGCCTATACTGAATATTACATATGTATTATGTATGCTGACAATCAGAGTTTATACCGAAGGTTGATCTGTTCTGTTTATGTTTATTTATTCAATGTGTTTTTGTTATAACATGCAGTCTGAGCAGATATGAACTTTTGGATAAGCATTCTTTCAAGGAAACTCAGTCAGGATATGACCAAGATAGGTCTTTTTTGTAGAGATATTATGGTATTTTGGCTTAGTGACATAGAATGACATGTTTATGATTGGCTACGACAGTGATTGCCTTCAGCTTATTGCCCTCGACTTCCCAGTGTATGGGGTCTCTGGTCCATTGTGATAGGTTCACATCATGGTGTAATGGAGGTGAATGGTACTCTGGACAGTCGTGGATCAGCTTGTAGAACATTTAACTGTTCACACAGGTCTGTCAGTCCTAGTCATAATAGACAATGGGTATTATTTATTTTGTTGTGACATAACTTAGTTGAACGACATGTTTTACCAGCATGACCGAGCTGACACGTCTTTGTTTGCAAGATATGCTTCCTTGAGAGTTACATGGTACTGACATTACTCTTCGGTGTAATAAAACTTTACAATTGATGCAGGAACTGTTGTGAGATGTGTCAATATCTAGTGCCTCAGCAGGAATGTAACCAAGGTGACAGTCAATTCCTGGATGGTCAAAGTCAGCAGAAGGTTCCAGTGAAACATGAAGGATACAGCAACAGTGATCAGAGCTGGTTCAAATCACACAGGGGCTAACGTTGGTAAAACTACCATGGCCAGTGTCACTGTCACAAACCTTTAAGTCAACACTTCTCATTCCACAGTTTGTAGAAGCAGGGCAGAGGTGACAGAGATTATTTACCCTCAGCTTTTCATTACCGTGTGGGTTTGTTTCTACTAGATTGGACTGCCTACACACAATTCCATTTAGAAAGAGATCAAATATTTGGGATTGCACTTTGTCAGTAAATTACAGATTCTAGCGCTTTTGTTGGGCTGAGCTGCATTGGGATTCGAACCCAGAGTCAGGCACCTAATCCTCAGTGAGACACTTAATCCACTCAGCCACCATGCCTTCCCCAGCTAGAATAGTCTGGACTACATATGTATCCCACTCAGATAGCTGCTGTAATACACAGTATACTGACTCTGACTGAGTTTAGTTTTGTACCGCACACATCAATATACCAGCTATATGGTGGAGGTCTGTAAATAATCGCGTCTGGAACAGACAAACCAGTGGCCAACATCAAGAGCATCGATCTGCGGAATTGGGAACCAGTGACATGTCCCAACCAAGTCAGTGAGTTTGACAACCGGATCCTGTTAGTTGCCTCGTACGACAAGCATAGGTTACTGAAGGCCAGTTCTAAGCGGATCTTGACGGGTTTTATTGACTCTGAGCTGACGACATTGTTTTAACAGGACATGACAGAATTTAGAACGAGTGCCCGTATCTATAACTGAACAAGACGACATCTATACCAAGGTTTATTTCTTTCATGTATTTCCAAAGCATAGCAGTACACACAGCAAGTTTAGGCGCATCACGAAATAATCAACACGCACAACATGCAACATAACTACAGGACAGCAGCCAGTCACAATGTGAACAGGGCATAATTGTTAACAGACTGCACATTTTCACATTTTATAAAATCAAAACACACTCAGAATTTGAAATGAGTTTGTTCAAAATGATCAGTTTAACAGTGACGGGAAATTTCGTTTGGATTCAGGCTAAATTTCATCTTTCTGTAGTTGTCAGGGTGATAAGTATGGATGCGTATTGGGGTCAAAGTCTAATTTCAGCTTCCGTAGCTGTCAGGGCCATAAGTATTGAGGCGTGTGAGGGCCATAGTCTACATTTCAGTTTTCCATAGTTGTCAGGGCCCCGTAAGCCTAAGATCTCGTAATTTTCCTCGTAGCATTCCTGCTTCCTATGCTTCAGTATAGGAGGTACCAATGCTACGAGAAAAGTTACGAGACCTTAGGCTCACGAGAGTTTTGTGAAACGGGCCCCAGGTTCATAAGTGTGGAATCATATAAGTCTAAATTTCATTTTATCATTTACGTAGACGATGCTAACAAAAGATACTGATAAGTTTATGTGAAGACCTCCCCCTTACAAAGACAGATAATGATTAGATAATTTGGTTGTTAGTCATGTATAAACGATACGTAGCTCACTGAAATGAGGTATGCCGACATCAAAAATTTACAGTAAACAATTACTATCTAAGCCATTTGTAATATCATGGATGTAAATTATATACAACAAGGGTCCAAGGACTGATCCCCGTGGAACCCAGCTAACACAGCCCGCTGAGATGAGTTTAAATCCTGGATGACTATATTCTGTGTTCTATCATTCTGATAGCTTCTGAACCAATTTAATAGATTGCCCTTAATACCGTAACGCTCCAGTTTATCTTTTGCCTTTATGTCACACTACATCGAAAGCTTTATTTATGTCACAGAATTCAACTCTAATTTCTTTACCTTGATCTAATGTTTATGATGTAAAGGTATAGAGGCATGCTAATAGGTTATAGGTTGAGTCACCGGACATAAAACTTGACTGCAGGTTTGAAGGTATAATATTGATTATCTTTAAGGAACATGAATAAGTATTCGGAGACACATTTTAAAAAAACCCAACAAAATACCCCAACGATTTTGGTTATTACTTTCCAGTTTTAAAAAACAAAAAAAAAAAAAAAACCAATCAAAAAAACCAACCAAACAAACAAAAAACATTATTGATATATGATTTTTCTTTACTTTAAACGAGATGCATGCGTTGTTTTTGGAAAATATGCATTTTGTTTTCCTTAAACAAGTCACCTGCTTTTTAAATGCGAAAATCAGAAACTACTTTTACATGGCCACATGACGGCCGTTTTTGCCAAATGAAACCTAAATTTAAGTGTTGTATAGGCAGGATAGGAATAATTATTTTACTCCAAAAAGCACCACCATCATTTGTTTAACGATATTTCCTTTAATTGTAAACACAAATGGTTATGATATTCCTAAATGAGTTACCAGAGGAACCTTCTCTAAATATCGACAGGTCATCCAAATCTTAGGTTTGAAATTAATTGGCGCTTAGCGTTTTATTCTTGATATATATAATGTATGCATATGCTCAACATCAGGATTAATCTTGACGTAAACTGCAACGCCCAATCATCTTTATGGAATATTAATTTGGAATGTAAATATCATCTACGCAGATGTAAGTATCTTGTACGTAGCCGTACGTATCAATTTTTGCGCAGAAGCAAGAATCATCAACGTATACGTAGGTGGAGGTGCCGTGTACGTACGTAATGTATCTTCCACGTATCTATGTTTTATGCAGAAGAGAGTATCATGTACGTACATGTAAGTATCACTTGCGTTGTCGTAGTCGAATGTATCTGCTATGTATCTATCTCATACGCAGAAGAGAGTACCATCTACGTAGATGCAGCTGTCGTTACATTGCCGGATGTATCTTCTACGTAGACGATATATATTGTGCAGACTGTGGAATTATTATGCTTATCGACAACACCTTTAAATATATACCCCGGGTATAGAAATGATAGCATGTGTTTACACCAGAAAGCGGGAACATTTCACACCAGCCGCCATTACAGTCACGAAGAGGAGCAGCCTCTCCACAGTTGTAACTGTCCCTGAAATATAAGAGAATAACAGTGCATGAGAATAACATGCACTGTATCTATAAAATTACACCAAGGTAAGGGAATGCCTTCCGTACATACAGAACACAACAGTATATATGACAGTAAAATAAATCGTATTTTTTAAACAATGTATTCAAACAAACTGGTCTAATCTTCACGCGGGACAACGGAGACGGAGTCACCCTAGTGTTCTCTGTTGTAAAAAGTCGATATAATGTTGTTAAGCAGAAGTAGAGAAGGAGAAGTTAAGTAGAATTACATATTATTCCACATAATTCACTTAATAGATAACACAGTAAGACACAGAATCCGACATCTTTGTGTAGCATTCCTGCAGATCTTTCGTTCGTTATGTAGGTTGATTGATTGGTTGGTTGCTATATAACCTCGCACTCAGCAGCATTCCAGCCATATGAATGCGGTCTGTATATAATGCAGTATAGACCAGACAATCCAGTGATCAACAGAATGTACTCAACTAGGATACAATGACATGTGTCAACCAAGTGCGTGAGCATGGTCACCTAATCCCATTCGTCGCCTCTTACGACAGGTATGGGTTATTGAAGATCAATTCTCAACCGGATCTTCACGGTCTCGACCTGCAGAACAGGAACGCTGCTAATATACATCGTTCTACCTGCTGAAACCATATTTGAGACCTTCATGGGATATTCAGCATAACTGTCAGACCATATCAATATCGGTTTAAATGCAACGTTAACACCTTTCCTAACCGGGGAATAGAAGACTACACAACGTACTTGTACACCCTATCTATGAGGAGGTATGTTACATCTTTCCCAACCTGCGTGTACTAGCTGTACTACTTTCCAAGCTACCACACTGCATTTGGACCAAATACATATTCAAGCAGCACATTTCGCCAGACATCCGTTCACTGTTGAGGAAATATGACAGCACTGGCTATCACGCTGCTATCAGTTCCTCTTGAAACTCAGAAAGTCTTTCAGACATTGCCAAATGTTGTTTCAGATGCTCCTTGCTTAACCACTGTTAGATGGTGGGCAGCAGAACTGAAGACGGGACCGGAAATGTTGATCCAAAATTATGATCACGTCGGCTGCCACCACTGACGATGCTGTTGAAACGAATGGTGTGATTATGGGTGACCCTCACAGCCTCGGGTCACATGACCAACACAACAGATATCTCCCATGAGATTTGAGAGAATGACCTGGCATGGATCAACACCAGGTTACAAGGCGCCTAAATCACAAATGGTCCAAATACCACATCTTGTATGTAGCTCATACATAAGGAGAATGTGCATAGGCTGGATACAGACAATTGAGTTAGTGGCGTCATGTGTAACTCTATAAGACCCCCCCCCCCCCCCCCCCTGTCATTAAACATGCTCCCTATTCACAAAGTACGGCATGTCCGGGTTTCCATCACACTCAGTACAGGAAGAAAGCTGTCTAGCCAGGTAATTAATATACATGATAACGTATGTTAGATTTGGGATTACAGTTCTCTCAGTTAAAGTCCACATGCATAAAGACATGATATTGACGCTAAACTACTGTGCAGGGTCTTCTTTAGAAAGTCAGGGAGAAGCCTTCCTCGGAGGAGCAATAAACCAAATGGACACACCATACTGAGGTAGGGGACATCGCATACCAATCCCCCGCCTCCCCCCTCCCCCCTACCCCCATGACTGTTGGACCCTACCGGTCCTGAACATCACTTACCGCTTGATGCTAAGCTTTGCTTCAGCTTAATCCTGGTTCGTGCTGTCAAACCTGCTTCAGCATGGACGATGTCATGTGGCATACTGACGAAACGCTTCCGACGTTTATTGTAGTCTTGCCTAATGTAGCAACTATTGCTTGCCTGCAGTGAGAAACAAAGATATTCGGTTTTAAAATTATAATCAATGTTGGTTTTAGGATATCAGATTTTGCAGAATATCATGACTAAATGAGTTCTTAACATTCCTACCATTATTGACACTATTTTCAGAGAAAGTTATGTTTGATTGTATGGATTTTTGTCCCCCAAAAGAACCGAAGAAACCATATTGAATGACATGTACATATTCACGAATAGTATTTGACTGTCTGACAGGAACTCCTCGTCTTCTGTTTAATACACGAATAATTCAAATTCCCGAATATTAGAGAAAAGACTCCTGGTAAAATGATTATTTCAAAATTTGTTTTGAAGAGTCAAGATACTAACTGTGATATATCAAGAGGTGATTTGGATACTTTTGGGTACTTATGTGACTATTTAATGTTTCTTTCTCAATATTTATGATTCACCCCCGAGAAACCAATCCATACACCCCGTGAAGATCCTGATCTTCAGTAACCTATGCTTACAAGTCGACGAGGAGACTATAACGGGATCGGGTGGTCAGGCTTGCTGACTTGGCTGACACATCTCATCGTTTCCCTGTTGCGAAAATCGACGCCCATGATGCTGATGCTGATCATTGGATTATCTGGTCCACACTCGATCATTTACAGACAGTCGCCATGTAGCTGTGATATCACTGAGTGCTGTGCTGACCAACCAACCACCCACCCACCCACCCAACCAACCAACCAACCAACCAACCAACCAACCAACCAACCAACCAACCAACCATTAAAACTTGTAGTGACACTTGGGTGTCTTCTTTAAGAAAGATACGCTTGCACACAGTTTGAAAACTGGATGCTCTGATACGAGTGACATGTTGCTGTTTAATTGTGGAAACAAATGGCGTAGTATCATGTGGCAGTATGATTTAATGTGGCATGTGGCATGTTCCTTAGAGCAGACTGTGCGTCCATAGATGTGGCGATTTGATGACTTCTTTCCATCTGAGCGGTTTCCCAATTATTTAGGAAGTATTGGCTACTACAATTAAACAGCGAATTCCTGCTAGCTTTCAACACTATTCCTGAAATACCGCGACCATTTCGCTTAGTCTCTAAATAATATAATTTTGATTGAAACAGATAAACCTATTTAAAGTAGAAAGATCCCCAGTGAGATGTAAAATTCCCGAATCTGAGGAAATCTGGGCTTGCTTCATTTAGTTTTACAATTGCAGAAAGGACTAAACAGTAGGAAACACAATGTGAGTTTGAGACTGTGAAAGGTAAAAGTGATATGTGTTATGTTGGATATTTGGCATTTGTCTAAGGTGACCCTTAGAGTGTCAGAAAAGAAGTATTGTGGGTCCCAATCCAGGTTCGCTGTTAGTATATTTCTAGTGTCAGCGACACATTCGAGTTCGTGGGTTTAACCGAAGTGGTAAACATTTAGCTTCTACTGCCACACAGCATTACTGAAGTGCTGTGCAAAACAGTAATGGATCGAACAATATTCTCCTTGAAATATTGCGATTACCCCGCATCTTCTTTGACGGCGCGACGAATGTGGCGAACATACGAGCACTGTGCACTCAATGATGAGGTCGGAGTCGGGGTAGCTGGCGAACTTGAAGCCGTACAGGGGAGCCCAGGCTACGTCAAAGTCATTCGCTTGATCAATGGTGAATTGCCCGATGACGCCATTCTGCTTTGTGCATCTGTTCAATATACGTGTGTACATGTAATGGCAAGGTTTTCACTGTCCCCACAAGAATACACACGTGTCCAAAATGTCCCAGCTGTAAAACAGATATGCTCATAATGTCCCCACAAGAATACACACGTGTCCAAAATGTCCCAGCTGTAAAACAGATGTGCTCACAATGTCCCCACAAGAATACACACGTGTCCAAATGTCCCAGCTGTAAAACAGATATGCTCACAATGTCTCCACAAGAATACACACGTGTCCAAAATGTCCCAGCTGTAAAACAGATATGCTCATAATGTCTCCACAAGAATACACACGTGTCCAAAATGTCCCAGCTGTAAAACAGATATGCTCATAATGTCCCCACAAGAATACACACGTGTCCAAAATGTCCCAGCTGTAAAACAGATACACTCACAATGTCTCAGCTAGAATACACACGTGCCCAAAATATGCTCACAATGTCCCCACAAGAATACACACGTGCACAAAATGTGTGAACTGTAAAATAGATATACTCACAGTGTCCCATTATCCCCCTGCTGCAGCAGAGTGAGTCTGACAGACCTGTTGTCGGCAGGGTATGCTTCACACAGCGTGGGAACAAGCATATAGGAGGCCCTTCCTGTAAATATAACATCACATATTTACAAATATTCATAAAACCAAAACCAAAAGAACAAACAAACGAATGACGACTATGTCAACTCTTTTCTCCTTGTGCTCCAGGAACCAACACGAAAATGGCCTGTAAAGGTCTGGGTTGAACCAGGCCTTCAGCAACCCGTGCTTGCCTCAAAAGGCAACAATGCTTGTCGTAAGAGGCGACAACGGGATCGAGTGGTCAGACTTGCTGACTTTGTTGACATATGTCAGATCGATGCTCATGCTGCTGATCACTGGATTGTCTGCTTCAGACCCGATTATTTACAGACCGCCTCCATATAGCTGGAATATTGCTGAGTGGGGCGTAAAACTAAACTCACTCACTCACGTCTACAATCGCGTCTAGACACCTGTGTCCTGTGAGTGACAAGAAGGCGTGCATCAAACACGTCAGAGATCCCGTTTGTCGCTTCTTACGACACGCGTAGTCGCCTTTTATGGCCAGCAAGGGTCTATTCTACCCCGGGACCTTCACGGGTGCGATTGCAGACGACGTCATTTTGCAAGAGGGCGGGATTAAAACAGCAAACCAAACATGACCCTTGATTCATGACGGCATGTGTTAATAGCAATAGCACTGGTAAAGCGTTCCATTAAGTCAGGGCAGTCAGTGAGTCCACTTTTCCACAAGTTGTACTCCCGAGTTACCCCGGCTACCCCCTCCTCTTCCTCACTGGCCTCACCTTCTGCACACACACACCCTCCACACCTCCTCACTGTCCTCACCTTCTGCCACTTCCCCTGCCCCCTCCTCATTGGCCTCACCTTGAACCTCTGCCCCCTCCTCATTGGTCTCATCCTGTGCCCACCCCCCAACCACACACACACACACCCTCCACACCTCCTCATTGGCCTCACCTTGTGACCTGTCGTTGTAGATGGTCAGCATAACTTCTTGACCCAGGTACATGGAACTCACACTCGATGCTGTCATTGATGTATTGAAGTCTGTTTTAGCGGGCAATATGGCCATATGTAATGTCGGTAGTACAACCTCCTCCAAATATGAAACGTTTCTGAAATGACTAAGGCATCGTGACTCGATGTCCCATGCTAACCATAACTGTGAATATTCCCACAAGGCCGCATTAGGAGTCTAACATGTGCATGTTATTATTTTCAGGTACAGTCTTGATTAAAGGATTGTCTTGAATACCTGTAACACGCTCGCCGTGAAGAACTTTCATCATCACCACGCCCATACCATCCAACTTTATGTTTCATATTTGGATTATGAAAATGCATATATGGAAATGACATATTGTGTCTACAGGCTGCAAGGGTGCCTATAGCCACCATACTTAACATGGTGATAGACAGAGCTGACATGACACTCCCACGTCCAGACATATATGTGCACACCCATAAACATATAATCATTGCACGTCTCTTGGAAAACCGCCGACAATAATGGGTGAGTGAGTGAGTGAGTGAGTGAGTGAGTGAGTGGGTGGGTGGGTGTGTTTAGTTTTACGCCGAACTCAGCAATATTCCAGCTATAGGTGGTCCGGAAATAATCGAGTCTGGACCCAACAATATAGTGATCAACAGCATGAGCATCGACCTGTGCAATTAGGAATTGATGACATGTGTCAAACAAATCAACGTGCCTGACCACCCGATCCCGTTAGTCGCCTCTTACGACAAGCATAGTCACCTTTTATGGTAAGTATGGGTTCCTGAAGGCCCTATCTATCCCGGACCTTCACGGGGCCCGGCAATAAAACGAATAATCTTTCACCAAAAATGCAAACAAGTCGAATCGCAAAAGAAAGATTTGAATGTTCGCTTACTTTGCTGGGGTGGTGGTTATTTGACTGCTGTTTTGACATGAGTCAGTGTTCACAGTCAGGGTGAAGCCTGCGGCGTTGGGCTTGCTGAAATCTAGTACCTGTAGTATATACCCGTTGTTGGCCTGTTAAAACAGAACGAGGTGTTAGGGAAATGACTGCAAGATTGCCAAGATCATTTCAATAAAGCATTATAAGGAGTTTTAAGATCTGATTTACATGAAATTGTACCAGTCATAACAACTATGATCCATGTTTGTAGTGCCTAGGTTTGAGTTGCCGCCCACAATGGCTTTGTGGTAGAAATAGAGTTATCTACCCTTATCATGCTTGCGGCCCCTTCCCAGGGATTGTACACACGTCCTTTCCGCGATCACTGTTTTATCTTCTAACTCAATACTTAACTTGACTTCCTGCTCAACCTCAACGTCATGCGTTTAAAAATAACTTTGACAATACCTTTGCAATAATGCACTATTTTGTGTAAATAAATTTCTGGCAAACAAAGACACACTTACATCATCAACCACAAGTTGTTTTCCTTCCTGGGTTGAAGGGCCGGTGGGATATCCAGTGTAATGTGTGGCTAGTTCAACCATGTGATAAGTACCATGTACAGTGCACGACCAGTTGTTCTTTAGTTTGCCTTTACTTTAGTTGAAATAACATGAACCTACGTTTACCAAAGTTTGGAAGAGCAATTCTCCATACACGTGAATTCACCAACACTTTGTCACTAAACATATACCATCCATGACATGACATACTTAAATCAGATACACCAGTTTAGATTCTTCTAATCTCATTCCTAAATTCACCAACAACATGCGAGAAATAAGAAACGTTGCTAAATGATTAAATAGATTTGAGACAATACACAAACACTACACAGAATACTAACTTTCTGTTCTTTCAGTTATTGTTTATGTATAATTATATGAACTAAAAAAGATCTGTTGAAAACGAAACTTCTGGGTAAGTGCTCATTGTCTTTAATTAGGAAGAAAATCCACGCCATATTTTTTCCAGAATGCACATTCAGGAGTGCTACCACTCTGTAGTAATCTGACCCGTGATGGTGTGTGTTAGAATATTGGCCTTCAGTAACCCATGCTTGTGGTAAGAGGCGACTGACGGGATAGGGTGGTCAAGCTAGCTGACTTGACTGACCCGTGTCATAGGTTCCCAATTCCGCAGATGTGAGTGAATAAAGGCGTGGACGTTTCACTAATGTGTGTTACTGAAGGCCTTTATGTTTCTCTAATGTGTGTTAATAAAGGCCTTTATGTTTCTCTAATGTGTGTTAATAAAAGCGTTGATATTTCTCACAACATTAACACTGGTCCAAGGGTATTATGAATTGTGTGAACCTGAGGTTCGACCTACGGCCAATATGCTGCTGTTGCCACCAGACCATATACCCCAGTGACGTGATGGCTTGGATTGCTCAACCTTCACTATGAAATTAACAGCAGGACCATAGTTAACTTTTTCTTCTAGGTGAACAAGATCATGAACTGTTACGTGTGGTGTACAATCATCAATATTTAGGAGTACTTTTAACCGAACACATCTGTTACATGACAAAAGCCGTATCCAAATCTGCGATGCCATGCAATGCTTTGCAAAATCCCAAAATCTGGGTTGTCTGCCCTTTAATGTATTTACCAACGTATATCATTCCATGGTCTGCCCTTCATGGTTAATGTATCAACGCTGATCGTGGACAACCTGGGTAGCCTTCACTCACAATGACATCGCCAGTGTCGGCACTCATACATGCTGATATGGGTCAGTTTTGAGGTCGGTACTCAACTTATCTTTGTTTGCCAGTACGTGCTGTACTGACATTGTCTTGACATTGGCACCAGTCCCCACTGATTCAGATGCAGTGTTTGCTTACTATGTTTTAAGTGATGTTATAAATTCTAGCATGATGCCTTACTTTACATGACGTGTTCAACAAGTGGTCCCCGGAGTTAAGTGTGAAGTGTCGCATAGCATCAGAACAACCGGGTCCGCTTCCAAGCACAAATATCTCACGAGTATCACTGGTGTTCAGAAGAACGTTGATAGATCCATTTGTGATACAGCCTGAAGTATAAGATACATCATATACTAAAGCATTTTATTCTTCCTAGCCAGCGCCTCACGACCTCAACTATGGAGGGACATTTGAGTCCAGGATAACGTTGTATGCTGTGTGGAATAAATAACATGTACCCTCTAGACGTGACGGTGTGGGAGGATTTTATCGGTACTTTTTTTCTGGGGAACGCTATTTTCTTTGGTATACTGGTTGGTTGGCTCGGTGTTTAACGCCACACACAGCAATAGTCCAGCTATATGGCAGTGGCCACTAAATGATTGGATCTGGACCAGACAATCCAGTGATCAAAAGTATTCTCATCGATCTGCACAATTGGTATACAAAACATGTCAACCAAGGCACCAAATCAGAGGTTGTTGAATATCCTAGCCCGGATCTTATTGAGTGTTCTTTCAAATGGTTACATACTCATTCTTATCAAAGTATATAACTAATGGTATTGATCTGATTACACTGATTACGTTAAGTATACCTGTATTGAAGAGATATATTTGACAAAGTATGTAAGCGTTCCGTTGACTCACTTATGTTGAGGGGGTTTGACTGCACATTAGCTGTCATAACCTACAACAGAAGACAGCGCGATAAGCATCTTCATTAGTGATATATACCAATATATGATGATAGATAACAAATAATTTGATTTCTTCGACAAAGATTGTCTTCTTGAACACATTTGTTGACACAACACGTCAGCATTATTACACTTCACAACTGAATTAAGTTATGACTGCAGTCAATGAAAATACGAAGCAGTTTAATGAAACCGAAACGCAAGTTTTGAAAGGATGCATAAATCTGTGATTCTCTTACTTGAGATACCCATACAAGAAGCCATGCACCCAAGGTCAGCCGTGCACCTAAGGTCAGCCACATGCTGAAGCAGTGAGGTATCGTGTGATATAACTTGATCACTGGAAAGAACAAAGACACAAAGACATACAAATACACAAACACACATACATATACCCAGAGACCGGCAAATTTTGCCTGAACTATTGCATGATGCACGTGCATCTCAATGTCAATGTTGCGTTTGTGCGAACTAACCTCATTCTCAAACAATACTTTATTGGGAATGCAGGCTTTACGACCATATTTCATGTTATGATTACACAATGCCATTTGGAAAGTGATCAGATGTATTCCCGGATTCGAACCCACACCCTGAGAGTCAGGCACCTAATCGCCAGCACAAAAAGGTCAGCCGCCTAATCAGCTCAGCCACCACGACTTCCAAATGAAAGTCGGACAACTGGCAGTCTAGACTGCGAGCTTTGTGTACCCCTCTGAAAGTCGTGGTGGCTGAGCGGGTTAGGCGGCTGACTCTGAGGGTGTGGGTTCGAATCCCGGATGCGTGAATGAGTTCATATTTAACGTCACATCGGCAATATCTGAGCCATATCGTGACGAGAACATTCAACAATGTGCATTATAAAAACCTGTCAACGAAGGACAGTAAAACAACTAGAATATCACAAATGGGATTAAAACTAGTGTGGAAAGTTAAAACTAATATCACTATTCGGGCAACACAATATATAAACAGTCTATAGATCGCCATCAACAGAAGGTAGATCACCATACTAGGGACCATGGGGACTTACAGTGCCTTTGCTACCTGCATGGACCCTAGTTGGATTTACACCATCCCTTCAGCTGTTAGCAGTTTAGTCACATGTAGCCACAAATTAGAAATACACATATACAACGATTAAAACAGTGGAAAGTCTAAACGTACATGGAATGTTTTGGGACTTACCCCCTTTGTAAGTACAGCCACTAACAACTGAAGTTACTAATCTAAACTACCATGAATTAAAATGCAACTGTCTACAGAACATGATAATCAAAATTCAGTTATGAAATCAATTTCTTTTAAAACTCCAAGAATTAGATGAGAACTTACGGTGTTAAAAAGGTCCTTAATTGTTTTTACATTGAAATATTTATCCCTTATGATGGAGAATTCAACACAGTTCCCGGATGGGACTCAACTAAAAAAAGTACTAGAATTTGTGCTTCACAAAGAAAGTGTAATTCCAAATATAACAGGTGCTACAATTCATGTTTTCAACATGAACGGTTCAGATGCACGCACGCCATTTATACTTAAATGTCACTTCAAATATTACGACGATTTTTCCCTTTCAGTATATGTTACAGTCAGATTGTGAAATCAGTCAGTTCGTGAAATTGTATGTAGGTTCTGCACGTGTTTCTCCGCGACCAACAACCACAATGGCTGATGTCTCCGTGTATTAGTGACAATAAGTGATGTTCAAATTCTGATACGCTTTTGTAGATAAGAGAAAAGTCATAAAATGACTGCAGTATATTGACATATAAACTATATTACTAAACATTTCTGTCATTGTAAGATGACCAGCATCCGTAGTTAAGTCCGTAGATAACTTCTAATCTGATATCTCTGTGCGATTACTAGGAACGAGCAAACACGCCTCTCTACGTATGACTTAGACTATACCGGCAAACGCTCATATACTCCCTGATAAATCAGTATGCTCAAAGCAATAATGACAGACGATGCCATCTGAGAGATTCACGTCAGCAATCAATTCGTACATGTTACTTCTGTCCTTTCAGATGGACCTCAATCACATGCAGAAATATTCAGGGGTCGAGAGAGTTTAGTTTTACGCCGTTAGCAGCAGTGTCACAGCGGAGGACACCAGAAACGGGCTTCACGCATCAAAATATACAAATACACATACAGCTACATATAGACACATACACATAAATATGGACACAAACACGCAAACACATTGTCACGAATACAGAATAAACTTTTCATTGTGTATTGAAAACTGAACAACAAACGAACAGAAAATAAAGGAACTGATACAAACCTGCACCAAGCAGCTTATAAATTTGTTGATATGACTCACTTCAACCTCAACTTCATGTGACCTTGAATGTCAGTTGTACATTTGGACTGTCTAGTACACTTGATCCCGACAGTGCACACTCTCCTATCTCCTAAAAATATATCTATAGCCTTACACGTAACGCTGTCTTATGTCCTCGCTATACTGTCATGTATCCGCGTTTTACCGCGTCGTTTCGTCACAATAATTCTTACGTTCCCAAGCAATATAATCTTGGTACCGCCACAGTCACCGCACTTATGAACACCCGTCGAAATAGGTTGCTCAAACGCTGCATGTTTCTCAGTCTGTCATCAGCCTGATATGAACAAACGCCTGCATGAACGACGCCGATCTTGGACTCAAGGGAAAATACTCGGGTTTACGTCAGTCTCACGGATGGTATTAAGGAATGCCCAGTAGACAGTGATCTAACCGCGCAGGCACCGAGGCTTTCGGAAAAAACGGATGACTAACAACTGGTAATCTTGGTACTGTGTGTGTACTCCTTTGAAAAGTGAAGCATGAAAACACAATGCTTTCTAGAAAGTGGTCGAATGTAGCAACTTTGGTGTATTTGTCCGTTGTTCGAATCACATTAAACTCTCAGAGGTACCCGCATCTTATTGCCAACATACATTCAGGTATATTTGACCTGAAGACATGCACTGATTCTCATCTTTTTGGTATATGTTAATCAGGTTTATATAGGCCCAGCAAACATGTCGTGGCTCAAAACACAGTGGACAGTTAAATTTCTCTGTATATTTAAATTATTGGATGTCCCCAGAGGAAATCAATTATATGTTGAAGAAAGTGCACTCTTCCAAAGAGAAAAGCAATATCACTGAAAACTGTTATCTTATTCCATGTTGGCCGCCATATGGCTGGAATACTGCTAACTGTGGCGTAAAACATAACTCACTCATTCTTATTTCATGTTGTGTAAATCAAGGAAAATAAAAGGTGCAGCATTGAAATTATGTAGAACATTGGTATCATTTGTATTTGGTAGACATTTCACAAGAATGACTGCCATCGTATGACATATTGTGATGTGCCTATACTCCTTTCTATGATATTGTGTACTATGTTCTTGTACATTATGGACCTGTGGCCTTCAGTATAAATAGAGATTGACTGATTGAGAGTCATCATAGTCTTTACATATGTCCAACTTGTATGCTCACCTCTGACTGAACTGCACTGCAGGTCCTTGACACAGATCGAATCAGTTGTTTGTTTTGTTGTAGAATCATTCTACATTCTTCCTACAACATGTTGAACAACTATTAAAGGGTCAATGACGTACACGTTTATCGATCTGGTCCTACAGATAATCGATTGGTACCTGGAGGGCAAGGGAGGACACTGACATTGTTATTGGCCAGGTAGTCCACTGTACCACGTCTATGAGGTCTAGCATTGTCCAGATGGTACAGCTCCCTCGGGTGGTCGGGTAGAAAAGACGATGCACGTGAGGACCGAGAATCTAGTCGATATATCGAGCGGCCGTTAGACTGACTGCCTTGGACGAGCTCTACTTCCGATCTGCAGAGCTATGAGATGGCACCCCACACCATAACACCACCTAACCTTATCTGTCCACTTGCCTGATGCGGTTAAGTGCCAAACGTTAATTGTGTAGTGTGCAGCCACGCTGTCTTCCATCATAACGCTTGAAGGGATATTGCGATTTATCACTGAAACATACGTGCAACTAGTTTCGAGGCTTCAGGACTCGTGGACGTCTGGCATGCATGCATTTCTGCCTTTCAGGGTGGCTTGCAATTGTCTGTGACTCGCAGTGTTCCTGGTCTTAGGTGGTCATTTGTCGAACTGGAATGCACGAAACGATCCCAGAGTTATTGTGCTGCGACAAACGCTGAAGGTTCTCATTTTCTCATCCAGTAATTTCAAGGGTCTTGGATGAATTTACGAGATGGTTTTTGGCCTGTTATAGTCACAGGTTGTACTCCTGTTTGCACATGAAAAGCGATAATTGCGGCTTTCGGTTGTGTTCCATAAACGTTCATGCTGTTAAAATCTCAATAATGATCGACAAAAACATTCAAAATAGTTTATGCGGCATTCGCTCACGCATGTTCTTCTAAAGCACACTAACAATCATTTGACATATGCGTGCAAACTTTCGATTATTATTATCAAATTTTATTCTGCATTTCTTTTCTTTTGAGAAGTGTATGTACACAGGTGTGTCCCCAAAGTTAAGTAAAAAGGGAATATGAATAATATGTCAATGTGGGTGGATTTGAATGATTTAAAGTGCCAGTACACAGTAGTAATTTAAAATGTTATAGTGAATAGAGATTGTTTTGCAAGGCGGAAGCATGTTCTCCTACGAGGGCCTTTCTTGTTTTCAAAGTACGAAAACATGCGTAGAATTCATTCTTGTTTTTTGTATATCAAATGTTTTGTGTATCAAGTATATAATAATTTCAAAGTTTATATTTCAACAGCATATTTTGTTATATTGCCTCGACAATGCAACTTACTTAACAATGTTAAGTCCATGTGAAAGCAAAAAATATATACTAGTACACATTGTATATTGCACTTGCACATCCTATTTGTTATATACAGGTGTCTGTTCCCTATAACATATTTTGTCACTCCTGTATTCACACATTCAGTTTATATTGACTGCAGAATTTTGTTTATTTTATTTGTCATTCAATTACTCAGACACGAGTGCTATTGTTTCTGTTCTGACCGTTAGGCTGATTTGACTGATTGTGCGTGACTGTATATGTGGTGGTCACATTAACCTTACTTGGGTTCTTGAGTTACTACATACCTGTGACATGGTAGTATATACTCTTCAGAAAATGTAGGGGGTCTTCATGTTTTATTTACGATGAAAAATATTTAGGAGATTTATCGGAGTCAATCAATGTTGATATGATTTTGTTGAATGTTTTGAGAGTGCATCACCATTTGCATTCCTTACAACCATAGTTATTTGGATTGTAGTCGCTGAAAGATGATTAGTGTATGGCAAGTAATTTGCATGTATACGATTTTGATTTTAAGACAAAAGACTAGAAACAAACACTAACAAATATGTGATGCAAGATGATTGTAAAAATTAATGTTCTAAGTGATTTCTCGACCTTCTTGAAAAAAACGTCAAAATCAAGAAAGAGACCCCATGCACGTGTATGGGGCTACTGCATTGTGCACGTGCATATCATGCGTTGTGTTTAGGAGTGGTAATAGAGGGGAATGGTGGTATGTTCATAAGATGTCTGTTCTTGAAACGCTTGTTAACGTTTACACTTCCTATCCAAATTGAAAGTTCATTATCCCCTACTTTTATGAAGAGTATATATTGTGAAAAGGGAGAATACATTTATTAAAAAAATAGGTTCCATTATTACTGGCCAAAGTCTCAAATGTTTAAGGGATTATGAAATATATGTCATATGTTATGTCAACAAACTGAAACTCGAAGCGTATTATACGGTCATTTCTACATGACGCATCCTGACATGTTGTAATAAGTTAATGAAAATAGATGGTGTCGGATTCTGTGTGAAATGTTCGCCCTGCCCCACATAGCTATACTGCTATGATAACACCCATACCTGTACGCCACTACGACCTGTAGTGCCAGGTCAAGAGTGCCAGATAACAAGTCACAGGTTTCAGGCGCGCACAGGGGAGAATTCTGCACTACAAATTACGGCGTATTTGACAACTGTCAATCCAGTGCCTTCAAGCTGGTGTGACGGGAGTCATCGAGATTCTAAGTACTCAAAGACCTTCCATATCCAATCTGTCAGATAATGTTTCCGTATCATGGTTTCGTTATGACTGAGTCGGTTACACCTGTTTCCACAAAACCAGTGTATTCCGGTAACAAATCACTATATTCACCGTGTCCATCATATCACGGAACTCCATTGAAGATCCTGGCTGGAATTGGCCAGCGAAGTGCCAGATAAAAGGTAGCACATTTATCAGTAGAGTGAGTGAGTTTAGTTCTACACCGAACTCAGCAATATTCCATCTTTATAGCAGCGATCTGTACATAGTCGAGTCTGGGCCAGACACTCACGTGATCAAGAGCAGTATGTTAGACTGATGAGTGCTGTACAAAATGCAGCAGAGATCATGATTGGGTTTGAAGTACCGTTTATTAAAGATATTCCTTTTAAAATAATCAGATTTTATTGTTTACAAGGCACCAAAGCGTACAATGACTCAATGTTCAAAGGATATCAAGCTGAAGAGATAACATAATCAATCTAATCAACCACTGGAAAAGATTACAAACAAATATTTTTCGGATATATCTCCAGAGTCAACAATAGGGACTCTTGAATAATTTTACATAAATATGCTGCAAAATATGTGCTAATTAAAATAGGCTCATAGGCTCTAACATGATAATTCGTATAAATTAATATGCTAAAAGAGTATCAAGTAGAAGAAATATAATGATTCAATCGTCCATTCCAATCAGTGTGCGTACATTTGTTCTGTTGCGCAACGTTATGAAAACATACTTAATAGCTTTTTCATCGGAAGCGAAAAATACCAAATTTCCATGCATGTTATTCTTATACAAAACATCGTGATACTTAAACAGGTTCATAGTTCCTCATGTTATAAATTAATTGAACGTCATTAAGCGTATACATGCAGGAAATCATCGCGGATATGTGTTAGGATACACTGTAATTCGGATGCTGATTACTGAGAATGAATATATACTTAGAATAAAGTGATAAGTGCCACCCAGTATATTTTGTTAACAAAGGGTGTCTGATAGGAAATCTGAAATAATTACTATTGTAACTGGTTTAGTACGTTTCAGTCTAAACATTAAACCATTATTTATATTATCTTTCACTTTAAACAAGATATATGCGCTTTTTGAATACAGGTGTGTTGTTTTCCTCAAACAAGTTGCCTTTTTTGAAAAGTAAAAATCATTAATGCATGCTATATGGTCAGTGATTGTCATTTTTGACAAGTAAAATCCTTGTTTAATAGTGTTGTAGAAGCAGGAAAGGAATAGTTATTTTTTAATTGCCGGTACAAATGATTATGATATTCCGAAGTCAGTCACTAAAATAACTTTCTCTAAAGATGGATTCGTCTTTCAGATTATTTTAGTCTAATATTTCCACAGCATCACATGTTACTTTTGAAATAGGGTGACGCTTAACTTTTTATTCGGGGTATATATGTCATCCGTCTGGGTGTTGTGGCCACGTGTGTTCACGGTGGGGTCCTGTAGATCACATGAAAATGTACACAAGCGCTACCAGTCCCCAGATCCCCGTAAAGCACCTTGAAGCTGGAAACAGAAACGAAGGATACAAGCATCAGTAAATATAAAGGTCACACTGAACTAATACACGAATGAATTGTCAGACACGTGCTACAACATTGTAGCTCACCTTAATACGTAATCAACAGCCTAAACCGACGAAACATAGCAAGAATAGAATGTCTGCCATGGGGGTAATAGCAAAACCCTTTTATGGTAATGTAGATAGCAAAGCATGTGGAGTCTCAGGTCCAATGTTCTTGCGGTTACGAGAGGGGAAGCGCGTGCAGGGGTTGTTTGGGTGTTTATAATGTCAGGAAATATATGTGGAATTAAAATGTCTGATTAAATATTGGAAACAAAGTACATTACTGAACTCTCTAAATAACTACACATAGTTCAAGGTATGATGCATTTTAACACAAATGGCTACATTTTGGCAAACAATGTTCCAGATTTCACACAAAGATTCCAGAACCACATTCGTGCATCACATTTCAGTGTATTTTTATTAACAATGGTCGAAGAATGGCAACACAAATACTGAAATCAAATCAGAACAAATTATATTGCCGTCAGTCGTGGGAAACCGTATCAAAAGATTCATTTCTATTGGTCAAGTGGTTAAAACCCAACGGACGATGGACAAACGAGCCATGAGTTAAGGAAACTTGACTTTCAGTCAGGGTAGATAAACTCAGGTTCACGAGTTTAAAATATGTGACCTGGGCCCAATTGCACAACGCGATCTTAGTGCTTCGACTATCATAAGCCTATGTTGGAGAATGGGTGTTACAATCATTGTGGCGTTAAGATCGCTTTGTGCAAGTGTGCTCTCCCTCTTAGTGTCTCGTTCATACATTTTCTTTGCCCAGATTACGATTACGTATGTTGGTAGAATTCTGTTGACCGAAGGATATGAATGGCCAGATTGAATATCCGATGAGGTATTTACTCCTTAAATATAGCGAAGAGGATCTGTGCAAAGACATTAAGCTGATTTAAGCTTCAGAATAATTACTCGGTTAATTATCACTTGTATTGATGAACAAAATACAGGCGAGATAAGGCAAAGAAACGAGTCTTAATACTGGAGAGATAACTTCTCTCGGGCAGTTCATCTGTTGGGATCTGATTTGCGTATAGACGAAACAAAATGTTCTGTACACACCGCTAGCTACCAGTGGTTCTTGAACGCTGAACGTGGCTCTCAGGGTCGCCCTTCCCACGCCACTATCGCCGACTCCAACATCTCTCCTCCGCCTCTTCTTTGAGTAGCCAGAAGTAGGGCTCACAAGACTACATCTGCTACCGCTATTCAAACTCTTAAGATGACAAAGAAAACAATGGGTTTTAACAGATGTGTATTCTGATATTCTGATTTCGATGAAGTTGTGACATTGACCATTTTAACCTGTCAAAACTAAACCCTTTTGGAAGTGGTCCATTATCTCTGAAAGCGATGCAGTAATGCTGAAAATAGGCATTCTGTTTATGATACTGATGCTTTCAGTACATTTCTTCATACTGTCTTAATACTAATACTGAAGATCACCACAACCAACTGGATCAGGATTCACAGCTGATCCTAAGAGCTGACTCTAACGGAATCAGGTGGTCTTGCTCGCTGATTTCGTTGACACGTGTCATCGCCTCCCAGTTCCGCAGATGGGTTGGTGACAACACACTCGATAATTTATCGCCGCCATATAGCTGGAATGTTACTGAGTGCGGTGTGAAACTAAACTCACTCTCTCACAGCTGATTCTAGCTCCACTGGTTGACAGAACTGGGCATATGACTAAAACAACACACAGGGTCCTAAGTTGATGTTTGGATTAACCTAGCACAACGCTTAAATACTTTAGATAGAACGGAAGTGATGGGTAGGTCGTCTAAATGTGTAACATGAGCCAGTGGTCGGCATGCTGCATCCAAGACCGTCTGTAGCCGACGTCGCATTGGCGATAATTTGCAGTCAAGGACAGTTTGATGTTAAACTAAAGAATACCACCTTTGATCACCATCGTTCTTGCAAGGGTCATTGACCAAACATTGTCTTTCAAATGAATTAAGGTTGACTTTGGGCTTCCTTTATGGCAGATTGTGGTAAAGACGAAATACGGCGCTTTCATGCCATTAAAGTCACACGGAAGCATCGTTTCAAAGATATCCTTGATGGAGTGAAGGGCGACTTTGACCAATCAACTTAACAAAAGCTATGTTTATATCTGACGTTCAACTCAAATCTCATGTCTGATGGTCCATTTACAACTATAAACTATTTATTTAATTAAAGAGATAAAATATCAGTTGCTGTGACACCCTGTCACTTAATACCCCGTACTTGTCATGGAGAAACACATGTATTCTAATGTGTACAATATAATGTACACATTGTACTCACACCCAGTTCATTTAGTCATGGAAAGAAAGTAGACCACATTACACCCAGAATACATGGGCACCGGGACATTTGCACGACTTCATCAACAGGACAGATCAGTTTCCTTTATCAGAACCACAGTGTAGGACATATACGATAGGCTGCACCTCAGAGACACTGTATGACCAGGTTTGCATTACTAGTTCTGCTGAGGAGAGTAAATTGAGTAATTGTTTGTAAAGTTGTTGGTATGTTGATCCATTCAATTCCTGTGGTTTAGTTCCTTTGCTTCTAATAACTATATACACATTTCAAAAATAAGGATTTAGTTACCCTTTTCTCGCAGTGGCCAGTTCGTATACCATCCACTGCATCATCGTTGGGGCATATATACACAGTACACTCCAGTACCACGGGTGCGCCAGGGTAGCCTTCAAACTTGAACGGGTACAGGGTGGCATAAGCCATATCGTATTCATTCATCTTTGGAACGTTGAATGTGCTGAGCAGTTTGTCTTCATGAGTACATCTGTAATTGGCACATGTGTTCATGTACTTTCAAATTACCGTAATCTGAGAAGTACCGAGAAAAAAGAAATGTACTTTGTTTTCAAGGCTTATATAACACATCGCGTGATTCCACTTTGTGAGAGTTTGACAAAAATAATGCTGGTTTCCGTGACACGACTGATGTTTAATCTTGAGAGATTTTAAATAAATGTTATGACATTACTTTTGGTTCTAAGAAACCAATCGTTTCGGCATTTCTGTTAAGCGTGTTTGAGTGAACGACTGTACACAGTTGTAGTGAATGACAATAGGTCTGTTTTGACAAGATGACTTCACGAACTGTGTGTTTGTAGTACTGTCCTCCAACAATGATAGTAAAGCATCCTTTTTGTGTCCTTGAGGGTAGGCAGAGCACGTGGACGGGATCAGCATGTAGGACATTCGTTTACCACCTGTAAATAGAAGATATTTATCTCAAGTGTATCATTCTTTATCCTGAACATCAGTCAGATAAACCCGTCAGACACTACATGCTCTCTCGTATAGATTATATTGACTGATACTTTTAAAACCAAAATATTTGCACAAAACAAATCTTGATCAAAGCAGTTACATTTCAACATCAAGACATCAGGAGGAGCAAGTCATTTGTGTAGTTCGCTGTAATATTCTACATGCCACTTTTGTCGGGTATGTTTTGTATTGGAGGTGCACCTGGTTTTGTATATTTCACCTCCTGTGTGTAGAACTGCCGTTCTGTCATCTCTCTGTCTGCCATAAAAATGTCAGCGCTTCCCTTTCTTTATCCCAAATTGCACATCCAAGAATTTTATAATGCGCATCTCATTCGTAGGAAATGGTAAGAACTGTGACCAATTTAACATTAACAAACACCAGTTTGAGCTCGTCTTGAGAGCTAGCATGAAATAGACCTAATTCCCAGACCTGTGAAGATCCGGGATAGAATTGCTCCTCAGCAACCTATGCTTGTCGTAAGACGTGACAAACGGGATGGATGGTCAAGCTCGCTGACTCGGTTGTGTCATCATCTCTGATTGCATAGATCGATGCCTATGCTGTTGATCTCTGGATTGTCTGGTTCAGACTCGATTATTCAGTCCGCCGCTGGAACAGTGCTAAATTCACGGAATATCCGTCTGTTCTGCAAGTTATCAAATATCAACCAACCCACTCTCTTTACTTACGGAGATCGTTGTAAACAACTAACTTCACTTCTTTGCCCAAAGTCAGTGAGTTTTGGGGTTTTTGTAAGTCTGGAGCTGGGGATCCCTCAAAAACGCCTATCTTTAATGCGGGCAGCACCAGTTCTGAGGCAGTCGCTTTCACGCTGAAGATGAAACAATGTGTGCAACATTATACATAATACGATATATCTCATATAGAATAATCAATCGACTAATCAATAGAAATATCATTTGACATATCTGGAAACTAAAATTCTTTGACTTGCCACTGATTCCGTTACATGACGTGGAAGCCATGTGTATTATGGCAACATAATTCATATTGAAGAAACCAAACCATGGACTGGAATGAAAGACATAATTGCAAACAAAGACATATACGTGGTATTTATCCAACAAATTCACTTGTGAAGCAATACATCTCTGGTGTTAATTGTATTAACCACACACGTCACACATACGTTATACAGCAAAACCGTTCATGATTCTTTTTCATGAATTTGACTCCGCACGTAGGTATAAACATTGTAACTGTCCCTATCTACCCACTCACTCGTTTCCAAACAAATTGCAAACTATATATATCCGGCGGTATTGTTTACATAAAATCTTAAACGTTGAAAACTGCTCAACTCATACTGAGAGATTGGAAATCTAGTGTAAACCGTCTGATGGACGACACCAAGAACTGGTTGAGATAAAGTCCGTGATTTCATTCATTCGATACTCTTTTTTCACGAGAACGAAACTGCTTTCAATTGGGAGATGAAGTTGTCATGGTTTTATATCTGTAGCTCTTTGATGTGTGATTTCAGAGAGGGAAATTTTGTGTTAGCGCGAGGCTTTGAATGGCACCTTTAAACGTATCCAACCACAAGGTAGAGGACAGCAAGAACTGCTTTATCTCTATTCAGGCACAACTGACATACTATTCAAAACGGGACATTTTCACGAGCAAGAGCGAAGATGCGTGACAGGGCGTCTTTCCATTGTGGATTCGTCTAACTAAGATCAGGTTGTGCAATGAAGAAAACAATTCATTTGTAATATTTCAATAAAGCAAATTAAATCACTGAAAACGTCCAATAAACAGAAACATTTGTCTTAGTTTTCAACAGGTGTGCAATTGTGGTTGCATTACCCCAAGGACGTATTACTGATTGACTCGTCCGTGACCTCGGACTTTGGATGGCTGTCTGCCTACAAAGGCAACGGGTTAGGTTTTGTATCGACACTGCCAGTTTAGAGATTTTTACTATATCATCTGGGGAAATCTTATTAATGTCTATTTATCTGTATGGTCACCTTATATCATGTTCATCAGTTTTATGTTTCTTATAGTTAGAGTAGCAATCGTATGCAGAACGGCTGTTCTTTAGACATGAACTTAGAAACATTTGAGTTTACTATTGTTATGCTAATATTTCTACCTGAATTATCATGGTTAGGAATTTCACTAGCGTCAGTCGAATCTGGGATATCATCCTAAAACGAAATGAACGCAAATGTAAATCCCCAACCCCATCCCCAACCCCCACGTCACCTGGCGATTTATTTCTTAATATTCTTAATATTGTAAAGTTTAGCAACTTAGAGTGCGTTTAACATCATTTGGAACTATTTGAAGTTGCATTGTGGAGTGTTGTTGGCACTTTATCAAGGCGTATGAAGCAATGTACAGTCAGTATCCCACGCTATCTCAAGAACTCACCTCACTGGCGGTACAATTGACACACTGACCGGATCTCCATTTGTGTCGGGAATGCAGGTCACTCTGTAGACAATGGAACCAATCCCTCCCATGACAGTTTTCTTGCCTGTTGATATGGTGGGAAGTGTTCTATTGTGTGCTTCGATGAGAAATGCACCTTCCTTCGTGTCCTGTAACAATACACGACATATTACGTCATTCTGATCTCTGTGTGAATCATCATTTCACGCTTTCATTTATCATCATTTCATTTATCACCATTTCAGCAGATGGAGTTCGACATTCTTTTATACAGATGTTACATGATATATTCTGTAACGGTGGGTAACCTTGCGTTAAAGTTTTCACACAATATATTTTACAAAGGTGACACAGCACTGATAGTCTGTCAAAAAGTACCTGAGCAATTATATAGAAAACCAGATACTCGATGATTTGCATACATGTGAAACATACGGTCTCACCGTAGGCAAGTAAGTTTGTTCAAGAATTACCTCTGTTCACCCAGCAGAAAATGGGTACCCGGTGAGATAAAGTCATGTGATTATAAACTTCTAGCGCCTAACAGGCACCTTGCGTTATCCGGGGTAATAATAATGATGTTCAGTATGATATGAGCTTAGAGCATGTCCCTCAGTGATGTGGATAAGGCGCAATATAAGTACGCTTCTTATTATGATTTAGAGATCAGGATAGAATGTAGCAGAGAGGGTTCGGGTAATCCTGGCACAGTCGGGTCGGTAAGGCTCATCATCAGCTCAGGGCCCTCGCCCCCTCAACACACAGCCCAGACAGCGAATGGGACTTCTCCCAGGAAACACTGCCTAGTCGAACCCACCAAGAACTTTTCGGAGAATATCGGAGGCTCGGAGGCTCCCCAACACTGCATTACCCAGATTGTCAGAAGGGCTGTGCTCCCGGTGGAGAACCCCGGCACTCTCCTGATCTGCGCCAAGAGATCAGAAGATACCAAACCAAGGGCACCGAGAACAATGGGGAGTCTGACGACTGTGTACTTGGGATGCAGGCGAGACATTTCAAAGGCGAGGTCCGCATATTTATCATGCTTTTCCTGAATCTTGCCAATCACATTGCTGTCAAAAGGGACAGAAAATTCTATGATATAAATCATTTCATTGGTTTTATAAAAAAGGACAAGATCAGGTTTGTTGGCTGGAATTCGTCTCAGGCTGTATATTGGCCTATTCCAGAGAAGTTTAAAAGCGTCACCATGGATGGACCTCGGGATCAAAGCCACAGGCATGGCAGAGACGATAGTAAAAGCAGCGAGCCATGCCATCATGTCTTTTAAGATAAGCTGTTTGTGCCAAGGAAGGGCATCCACTGACAAGGTCTTGAGCAGTCTCTGTAAATTCATTGCAAAGACGACATTTCATATTGATATTTTCTTTAACAATAACATTGTGGCGATTGCGAGTGGGAGGTGACTGGTCCTGAGCAGCAAAAAGGAAGCCCTCAATTTCACATTTGAGACCAGCCGACTTCATCCAGACGAAGGAGTCGGTTGGATTGCTGTTCTGTTCCACACACTGCATGTAAACACGATGTAATGGCTTCTCAGACAGCTTCTCCACAAAGGACCGACTCTGGGCAGACTTGGTGAAGGACTTCACCTGGTTTACTCCCATCACTGTACCGTCCAGCAGTACATCGCCATCAACAAAATTAACTTCAAACTTCAAATTGTGTCCAACAACCTTGGCACGCTTAAAATAGCTGTGAAATTCCTTGCTTTCATCGTCAGTCTTGACACGCATCACCAGAGGATCATCTGATAAATAAATATGTGCAAAAGTACACAATAAAATTCTATCATGAAGAGTTTCCACATTAATCAAACCCCGTCCTCCCGAATTGATTGGCATATATAAACGATTAAGAGAGGAACGAGGGTGGTGTGCACTGTTATCGGACATGATCCTTCTAGTCTTGTTTTGTCCAATCAACTACTCCAAAGGAATAGGAGAGGACTGGCACAGCAACAATATTGGTGGCTTTGATCTTGTTTCGAGCATTTAGCTCTGAGCTCCAGATTTTCTTTGAACGAGATTTATACTCGGCCCGTAGTTTATCTTGAATCTGGGCATTCTGGAGCATTCCAAGATAGGTGTAGGCCTGATCTTCCACAAGATGCTCAATAACTCCTCCTCCTTGTAACCTGACCGATCCATTATTAGTTACCTTGCCACATTTCAAATGAAGAGTATTACATTTGTCGAGGCCAAAAGTCATGCCAATATCATTAGAGAAGGACTCGACAAGGAGAACCTGTTCTTTCAAATTGGTCTCTCCTTTGGCAAGGAGTTCGATGTCATCCATGTAGAGGAGATGAGTAAGAGGTGTTGGGGATCTGTGCTGAGGAGGTCCGGGATGGTAACCCTCCTCCCTATCGAGCAGAAAACTCAAAGAATTTAGAGACAAACAAAAAAGCAAAGGACTAAAGGAATCCCCCTGGAAAATTCCCCTTCTGATTGGAATAGATTCTGAAGTCTGCAGCTGCCCTTGTGAGTACATCTCAAGTTGAGCCAATCAGCAACTCATTAAAGACTTGAGTGAATCAAGTAGTCGCTCAGGGAGGTCAAGTACTTTGTCCACCTGAGTTAATCAATGATTCTTCTGATCAATACGACCAATCTGAAGACATAGGTAACGGTTCAGAGTACGGGGAGACGACTGACATAATGCCACGAAAGGATATGTAACCAGTTAATGTCACCTTAACTTTTTCATCAAATACCTGAACTGCCGGCATTTGCTATAATCAATGGTTTTCACTTAAGGACATTACGTTTTTGTCCATTTTGGAACTGAATGATTACAAACCGAAAAGATATGTCATCACTCATTCACTTACATATTTTGAGCACAATAACTATCTCTAAGTTTGGTTCAGTTTGTCAGATATTTTACGCCATTTGTAATGGGTACAGCTGAAAAGAATCTTAATGACAGGAGAAAAAACGACGTAAACAAAAGAGCTTGATCTGATACATACCGATGTTACCCCTTAACATTCACAACATTATCGAAAAGCACATATTTCATATTCCATATTCAATATATTCATATTCCCCATTCATACCATTTTTCAGCCCTATAGGTGCTAAAGATACTGCGTGTGTTACTGTTGTCGTCCCTTATATAAGTAGGACTTACAAACTGAACCCTTTGTACAGAGCACTGGTCTTGAATCAGTGAAAGCAAAGAAGGTTGGTGAAAGAACGGCAAATTATTCTATGGGTTTTCTTCCCTCAGACGTAAATGCGGCTGACCAGGTAAAATACAGATCTTGTTGTTAGCTTATTGGCAAGTCAAACTCAGATGGAGAAAAACATGCATATAATTACTGTTTTATCTCCCTGCCATTAAAGTTTTGGTATCACACTTCTGCATGCAATGTGTTTGCCTAGCCTGTGCAGTGGCCTCTACGTAATATTTAGAACTAACGTTTCTCACAGAGATGTTAAGTCGTTTGTTAACCAATGAGATTAATAAGATGTTGTTTAACGACTGAAATCTGCTGATGTGGCTGAAACCGGGGGAAAGTACAATGTCACTTACCATACATGAAGAGGTAAGATTCACATCCTTATCGTCAATCGTGAAGTGGTTTGTACGATTGGGACATGGTGATGGCACATTTCCAGTGACAAAAAGATCGAGGTGGTATGAAGTGTTTTGATGTATGCCGACCGAGCTGTCATTGTAACAAGCTGGAACAAAAGCAACATTATCTTTATTTCCATGAACGTGACGTGACTACATGTTAAATAGACTGAACTCAGTTTGCTATCTCAAGTTGTAAATACGGAAGTAGTTTGCAGAAACAAAGTGAAAATAATCGCGTGCTGGAATTAGCTCTCAATCAAATATATCCATTTATTACACAATCCGTAGTTCTTTGGGTATTCAGAGGATGGAATCTCACAAGCTGAAACATACGTACTGATCTTGAAGGGGTGAACCAAAGGCAGGTTTGATGGCCATAGATGCTGTCAAACAACAAAACGTAACATTATTCCGTGAGAAATACTCAAACTGAACAAAACCACTAAAGAACAAAACACTCTACGTATACCGATTACCATGACCTCTATGGTCTGCACGAAGACTTGCACATTCTATAGCATTGTCTAAGACCATGAGTGGTTTGTTATTCTTAGTCCACAAGGACGTAATGAACTAACAGGAAAATTATCATTGTCACAGCAGTGGTCATTTACCTGCAGTATCAACTGACACTTTACACCTATACACCCAAACGAAAACGTGAACAATCTTACAAGGGGTATATGAAATACATATCAAGATTGGGTTGATAATATAATGTGCTCACAGTTGGAATTGGAGTCGTAGTCTGAAACACAAATGTTTGCAGTATGAGTAATTATCAGTTTGTCAGTCACATTTGAGTACAACATCATTGGCAGTATTCTTTAATAACATGCTGTAATGTTATATGGAAACAAAAGCACAAAGAAACACTACAAAACACTGTGTATCGATTACCATCACTTCCTCGGTCGAGATTGAGACTTATGTTCTATCACATCGTCTAAGCCCATGAAGAGTTTATTATTGTCTGGCTACATGGACATAATGAACTTACATTAACATTAGAATTGTCACATCTTCAACAGAGGTCATATAATATAACAATCCCACTAGTGACAAGCTGAATAGCAACTCTGCCCCTCTTGAAGGATTTCATGCTTGCGAAGGAACAGCACAACTTTATCAAACAGGAACGATAACTCTATGCCTCTTCGTACTTAATATCACCAAAGCATTCGTTCAGTATTTTGCTGTTTTTGTTTTCGCATATTTATTTTAAAGAATTAAACCTCCTTGCTACAACTGAAAGAACTGAACGAATATTTGTTAGAAACACTCAACTGATACTTTTAGGCATTCATTTTGACATAGATTTAGAAAATATGGTTGAGAACCATTATGCAGATGAATTGTCCCAAATTACGAAAGAAATAAGCACCTGGTCAGCACGATCACGTACTCCCTTGGGACGAAACACAGTTTTGAAATCACTCCTGCTTCCTAAATCACCTATTTCCGATACTCCCAAATCCTCCAGACCATGTTTTAGTTAAACATCAAGATCCATGTTTTAGTTAAACATCAAGATCCATGTTTTAGTTAAACATCAGGATCCATGTTTTAGTTAAACATCAAGATCCATGTTTTAGTTAAACATCAAGATCCATGTTTTAGTTAAACATCAAGATCCATGTTTTAGTTAAACATCAGGAACCATGTTTTAGTTAAACATCAAGATCCATGTTTTAGCTAAACATCAGGAACCTGTTTTAGTTAAACATCAGGATCCATGTTTTAGTTAAACTTCAAGATCCATGTTTTAGTTAAACATCAAGATCCATGTTTTAGTTAAACATCAGGAACCATGTTTTAGTTAAACATCAAGATCCATGTTTTAGTTAAACATCAAGATCCATGTTTTAGTTAAACATCAGGAACCATGTTTTAGTTAAACATCAAGATCCATGTTTTAGTTAAACATCAGGATCCATGTTTTAGTTAAACATCAAGATCCATGTTTTAGTTAAACATCAGGAACCATGTTTTAGTTAAACATCAAGATCCATGTTTTAGTTAAACATCAAGATCCATGTTTTAGTTAAACATCAAGATCCATGTTTTAGTTAAACATCAGGAACCATGTTTTAGTTAAACATCAGGATCCATGTTTTAGTTAAACATCAAGATCCATGTTTTAGTTAAACATCAGGATCCATGTTTTAGTTAAACATCAGGATCCATGTTTTAGTTAAACATCAGGATCCATGTTTTAGTTAAACATCAGGATCCATGTTATAGTTAAACATCAAGATCCATGTTTTAGTTAAACATCAGGAACCTGTTTTAGTTAAACATCAGGATCCATGTTTTAGTTAAACATCAGGATCCATGTTTTAGTTAAACATCAAGATCCATGTTTTAGTTAAACATCAAGATCCATGTTTTAGTTAAACATCAAGATCCATGTTTTAGTTAAACATCAAGATCCATGTTTTAGTTAAACTTCAAGATCCATGTTTTAGTTAAACTTCAAGATCCATGTTTTAGTTAAACATCAAGATCCATGTTTTAGTTAAACTTCAAGATCCATGTTTTAGTTAAACATCAGGATCCATGTTATAGTTAAACATCAAGATCCATGTTTTAGTTAAACATCAGGAACCTGTTTTAGTTAAACATCAGGATCCATGTTTTAGTTAAACATCAAGATCCATGTTTTAGTTAAACATCAAGATCCATGTTTTAGTTAAACATCAGGATCCATGTTTTAGTTAAACATCAAGATCCATGTTTTAGTACCATGTTTTAGTTAAACTTCAAGATCCATGTTTTAGTTAAACATCAAGATCCATGTTTTAGTTAAACTTCAAGATCCATGTTTTAGTTAAACATCAAGATCCATGTTTTAGTTAAACATCAAGATCCATGTTTTAGTTAAACTTCAAGATCCATGTTTTAGTTAAACTTCAAGATCCATGTTTTAGTTAAACATCAAGATCCATGTTTTAGTTAAACATCAAGATCCATGTTATAGTTAAACATCAAGATCCATGTTTTAGTTAAACATCAGGAACCTGTTTTAGTTAAACATTAGGATCCATGTTTTAGTTAAACATCAAGATCCATGTTTTAGTTAAACTTCAAGATCCATGTTTTAGTTAAACATCAAGATCCATGTTATAGTTAAACATCAAGATCCATGTTTTAGTTAAACTTCAAGATCCATGTTTTAGTTAAACTTCAAGATCCATGTTTTAGTTAAACTTCAAGATCCATGTTTTAGTTAAACATCAAGATCCATGTTATAGTTAAACATCAAGATCCATGTTTTAGTTAAACATCAGGAACCTGTTTTAGTTAAACATCAGGATCCATGTTTTAGTTAAACATCAAGATCCATGTTTTAGTTAAACATCAAGATCCATGTTTTAGTTAAACATCAGGATCCATGTTTTAGTTAAACATCAGGATCCATGTTATAGTTAAACATCAAGATCCATGTTTTAGTTAAACATCAGGAACCTGTTTTAGTTAAACATCAGGATCCATGTTTTAGTTAAACATCAAGATCCATGTTTTAGTTAAACATCAAGATCCATGTTTTAGTTAAACATCAAGATCCATGTTTTAGTTAAACTTCAAGATCCATGTTTTAGTTAAACATCAAGATCCATGTTTTAGTTAAACATCAGGAACCTGTTTTAGTTAAACATCAAGATCCATGTTTTAGTTAAACATCAAGATCCATGTTTTAGTTAAACTTCAAGATCCATGTTTTAGTTAAACATCAGGAACCTGTTTTAGTTAAACATCAGGATCCATGTTTTAGTTAAACATCAAGATCCATGTTTTAGTTAAACATCAAGAACCATGTTTTAGTTAAACATCAGGATCCATGTTTTAGTTAAACATCAAGATCCATGTTTTAGATTTACATGTAGAGGAAAACCAGACAAAATTAAAAGGGACATTATTGCATATCCGAAACATGTTCCAAAACGTGGTGGATTAGAGGTACCGAAAATTGAAAAGACAACTGATGCCAAAAAGCTTGGATGCGTAAGAAAATTATTACAGAAATCATATAAGTGGAATTATCTTTTTCTTAGACAGATGACAGGTGAAATTTACCTATGGTCTGCAGATAGTAATTACATTAAAATCGTGCTACTCCAACCTTAACTAATCAGTTTTTGAAAGTTGTGTTACTTGCTTGGGCCTGGTTCATATCTAAACAAAAAAGATACTATTGCAAGTGAATTTGAAATCCATTCACAGTCTATCTGGTGTAATGAGGACATATTAGATAACAAACCTATTCTGCATAAATACTGGTACAACAATGGAGTTGTATTTGTATCTGACATGATGACAGCAGAAGGAAAACTTGTATCATTTGATGACTTTATATAAACTCAAAACTAATTTCCTGACCTATGAAGGGGTCAAACAAGCAATTACTACTCACAGGTCACAACATGTCACAATTCTGAGCACTTAACCGACACACCCTTTAAATTTCTGTGCTCTAAATTTAAAACCGAATACTATAATAAAAACTAAAAATCTAAACCTTCTACCAAAGGACTGGGAAATAAATGGAAATGCACTCACAGCACTGATCCAAGATGGTTGCAATACAGAATTATTCACAATACTCTACCTACAAAACGGTTTTTGCTTAAGATCAAGTATATAGACTCTCTCATTTGTTGTTTTTGTGAATATAACATTGAATCAATTACCCATCTCTTTTTCGGCTGTGAAATTGTTCAAAAAATATCTGAAAAAACTCCAGTCATGGCTCTTAATATTCCGTTGCATTCCACAAAACAGAATGAGATCAAAGGGAAAAATAACAATCCAATTAAAGCCATAATACTTGTTGTGAAACAAGTTATCCTAATACACAGTAGACATTCAACTGAACCCTTTCAGTCATGTGAAAAGGGAGATAATTAAGTATTTTGACATTACAAAATATGTTTATTCCTTTCTTGGGGTGTTGACAAATTCTTTTCTTTTTGGTCATCTCCACATGCATTTTTCCAGCACTGTAAGGAGAGCAATGGATAATCTCGTCTATGTTATCTATGTTACGATGTTAACTATGTTATCTCTCTCATATCCATCCATCCATACATCCATCCATACATAATTGACATTCAGCAGCCTCTTCCTATAGAAACACTATTTATATACCATGTACCACGTTTTGACTGAATGTACAGTACCTGTAAATGAGCGAAAACAATTAAATAAAAAAGTATGTTTGTTAGACACATATTCTGACGTAATTATTACCAGATGTTCACCTTAAGTTTCCAATTATATTTCTGAATAGGGTTTAATAATTACACACGCAACCAAAAAATCAAGCATAAATAGAACACAATTATCACTTATTTATGACATATAATACACATATATGCTGCTTGTAAAAAAACAAATAAACAAAATTATAAGCGTACAATCGCGATTCAAAAGTGCAATATTTGGTACCTGTGCTTACTTCCCTCGAAACGAAGCCCTCGGAAGACCGAACCCAGTCATAGCGGGTGGATGTGCACTCAAGTGTATTCTGATTGGCTGGTTCATTTGCAGACACGCTGAGGGCTCATTGTGTGCACAGAAAGATTATCTGATTGATGGGCATTTTAGAAGTATGGCGAGTCACAAGAAAGTAAGATTCTTTATGGATAACAACTTCTTTCATTGTATTTGATGCGTCGTGTCAGTATGGATTCATATACCGTTGTCAAACAAAATCATATACACTAGAAGTTGTTATTCATAACGAATGTATAGGGATATGTTGGGTTTTGTAAATACATGTTCTCTGAATTTGCGTCCCATCCAGTCAAAAAATTATCTCAGTAGAGATGGTAAACTACTGAGTGGCTGGAAACTGTCATTCGTCCAAGTACAAAGCAGGGCTTAAAACTGACAAGAGTTTGCGTCAGTTTCCGTCAGATCCAGTCATCCGAGAAAAATGGATGTAGTTTGTTTGCAACCCACAGACATCAAACATGTCATGCGTACAAATATCACACCTGCCTAATTACATAATGTGGCAGAGACAAGACTCGGGTGCACGACTCATAAATCAGTTTATTTTGTTTATGGCGTATAGCCTGATACCTGTTAAGTTCAAATTGCATGTGGTCAATGATTGAAGCTGTGCATTGCATAATGTCTTCAGCAAACAGACAGGCAGACATATAGGTGTCAATAAACCAGACATTGAGTTTTCTCTGTGACAGAGGCTGCTGTCCACAATCAACAAGTTCTGTTTTTTTTTATTATTGTTTTTTTTTTTTGTTGTTGTTGCTGTTGTAACGAGTAGATTATTTATAAGTTTGTGTACACAATCAAGATTAGACTACTGCTCACCAACTCATACTCTGGGCATGCATACTGTTTCAAGCTCTGTGAACCTAGTCACTGCGCATTCGTTATGGGGGCAGCACAGCACAGCTGTTGAAACCACTCAGCGCTGGGGAAAATTTAGTTTTCATCGCGTTTTTTTACGCGTTGAATTGAACTTTACAGGTTGAATTGAAATTATTGATGGTATGTTTCGGTAACTGCTTACCGAAAGGTATCGGAATCTGTAAAGTTGTGTTGTATGATGCATGTGACCTTTAAGACAACAACATAATGCCATAAACGATTGATCTCATAACGAGCATCGAGACGGGGTCATTTGGAGGTTGTTTGTTGTTTGGAGGTTACGGTAAGGGGTGAGTGGTGACAAATGATTAAATCCTTCCAGAGGGGCACGAGTCGCTATCGGCTTGTCCGGAATAACTCGAGTTGGTGACGAATGCCCAGCAAATCCGCCAACAATTTCTCGTATGCTGTGGCTATTGACAAATATATTTTAAGGGTAACAAAGATCAATAAAAGCATTTTCAAACTGTGATGTCACAGCCTGTGGTGAAGTAACTGGGATCGCAGACCTTGTCTAAAACTGTGAAGTTGAGTCAAGCGGATGACGGCCAATATAATGGCTTTCAGTGGGCTGACATACAACAGTTATCCATATGAGTAATTCAAGGTCTGACGTGAAAAGAAAACCTTCAGAGAAAACAACATTATGGAAATTGTAAAATTGAAAACAAGGTTTGATCTAACAACTCAATAACTACTTGTAACTAACTTTCCATATGATTTTCATGATATTAAAGATTTTAGTTCTTTCGATGTTATTCAGCCGTTATAACAGCTCAGATTGCAGCATACAAAAAGACACTCAGGAAGTAAGTCTTCAAAACAAGGTTTTCCGGCACATTAGTGAAATATGTAGGCCAAACACCCAAACCAAGAAATCCAGTGTTAAAATGTAATTAAGGGATGGTTCAACTTCATAGTAATGTACTGTTATAGGAATCAAGATAAAGCACAATATCAATATACATATATAGAGTACAATATACAATATATATATATACATACATACGCACGCACTCATACATACATACATACATACATACATACATACATACATACATACATATATATACATATATATATATATATATATATATATATATATATATATATATATATATATATATATATATATATATATATATATATATATATATATATATATATATATATATATATATATATAAATGCCAAATCAACACTTACAGCAGCATGTATACTCTCCAGCCACACAGCAACAAACAAGGCAAATAGGAGCAACTTCATCCTGCAAGAGATATGTCTAGTTTCAGTTAAAAGATAGAGCTGAAGCATCTGGGATTACGTGACGTCTGATAATATATAATATTTTGTGATAATTTTGTGATATATTTCATTGTTATCTTTTTGTGATGACCATGGCACTTTGATTGTGCTCCTCGGTGTTATCGTTTGTGACATCTGAATATCGTATATCCATGACGGAGTGAAAGTTCGTACATCAGGGTCTGTACAGATCTTTGAGATCCACTCATGCCACAAGTACTTACGCTATACTCAGTTTTGCTGTAAGTATGTGCTACTGGTGTAGGGTTAAGCAAAGGGTCCTTTTGCGAACAGGTTTAATGTCAATACAGTGGTGACTATTCAGTTGTTCAGGTCCAATCTCCAGTTCATATGAGTAATGGACCGTATAAGTGAAACAACTAGTCATTATTAAATTATGATGCTAGTATTGTGATGATGCAGTTAAAGCTAAATATGTCCTTGACCTGGATCACGCCATGGCACTTATTGCCAAACCAATTGTTGTCAACTTTACATGTCATACAGAGAATGCTTTCTGGATGAAATCATCTATCACAGAAACTCGTGGTTGACTGATGTTCAAAGTTGAAGGTGTCATCATATATTACATATACGGTTACGTTTAGATTAGAAACGGTTATACAGTATTTCCCGTGGATGAATCTGGCAACAATCACTACTTCATGGTTTGATGACACTACTGCACTTGCCGCTATATATACTGCTACGTTTAGATTAGAAACGGTTATACAGTATTTCCCGTGGATGAATCTGGCAACAATCACTACTTCATGGTTTGATGACACTACTGCACTTGCCGCTATATATACTGCTACGTTTAGATTAGAAACGGTTATACAGTATTTCCCGTGGATGAATCTGGCAACAATCACTACTTCATGGTTTGATGACACTACTGCACTTGCCGCTATATATACTGCTACGTTTAGATTAGAAACGGTTATACAGTATTTCTCGTGGATGAATCTGGCAACAATCACTACTTCATGGTTTGATGACACTACTGCACTTGCCGCTATATATACTGCTACGTTTAGATTAGAAACGGTTATACAGTATTTCCCGTGGATGAATCTGGCAACAATCACTACTTCATGGTTTGAAGACACTACTGCACTTGCCGCTATATATACTGCTACGTTTAGATTAGAAACGGTTATACAGTATTTCCCGTGGATGAATCTGGCAACAATCACTACTTCATGGTTTGATGACACTACTGCACTTGCCGCTATATATACTGCTACGTTTAGATTAGAAACGGTTATACAGTATTTTCCGTGGATGAATCTGGCAACAATCACTACTTCATGGTTTGATGACACTACTGCACTTGCCGCTATATATACTGCTACGTTTAGATTAGAAACGGTTATACTGTATTTCCCGTGGATGAATCTGGCAACAATCACTACTTCATGGTTTGAAGACACTACTGCACTTGCCGCTATATATACTGAGAGATACAAATAAATGTTCTGGAAACTGGAAAATATTAAATTTGAAAATTAAATTTTGCGGTGAACCTTTATTTGTTTCTCTCAGTATATGGTCTTTTTGTAAATGGTTGTTATTCCCCTTAACAAACAGTCACAAGTAGTCTGACCAAGAGTCATGTTTTCCTGTTACTTAGTAAATAAAGCACCGTGAAAATGAAAAGTCATTGTAATAAGCGCGAGAAATGGACGCTTTGTAAAGGTGTGAGAGATGCTATGAAATATATAGATGATCAAGAGGTCATAAGATTAGATTTGAATGCACTTTACGAGAGAATTGATAAGTTGAAAGTTGAAAGTTATGTCAATGATATCCAAGCACGAATATAGGAAAAACATCGAATAAAAACAGTTACGACATGGTCATCTGTGGTAACCCAAAAGTGGCAGCATTAGGCTTCCGTAACAGATAGGTCGTGCTACGGTGAAAAAAAAGAATCGGCGGGGCAAATGTTTAACACAGCATCCTGGACAAGAACTTCACAAACACTGCTGGGACAATCTGGACCTTAGGTACAACCAGATGGGAACGCACGTATTGAAGAGCTGGAACATAGCTCGAAGCAGGATCTTTGAATCGGAATCTTAGAGAGTACGAGATCTACTTCCGGTGTCAGAAACAGCGTTTCATCAGGTGTAAAGGGGAAGGAGAATTTGTAAAGTTTGTAATATAAATGTAATCGAAGGCAAATACACAGTTCCATTGTGTCTGTCCAGCATACTAGTGCACGAGAACCAAGTATCTGAACACCGATTTCTTTGAACAACAAAACGTTCCTATCTGAGACAGACAGACACACACGCTTTAACTTCCTACCTGACAGCCAGAGAGGTAATCACTCTACTAAGGCAGGATCAAGTACGACTTCCTACCTCAGACAGCCAGAGACAGACAGTCCTACGGACAGATCAAGTGCAACATCTTACAACTTCCTACCTGAGACAGCCAGGGAAACATTCACCCTTCTAAGGTTGGATCAAGTACAGCATCCTACCTGACTCAGAGAGACACCCACGTTTCATCTTCCTGCCTGACGGCCATGAGACAATCACACTACTAAGACTGGATCCAGTACAACGTTCTACCTGAGATAGCCAGAGAGACATTCATGCTACTAAGGCTGCATCAGGTACAACTTCCTACATGAGACAGCCAGAGAGACATTTAAGAATAACTGCCTACCTGAGACAGAAAGAGAGACATTCACGCTACTAAGGCTGAATCAAATACAACTTTCTAAACGAGACAGACACACGCAGGGTACAACTTTCCACCTCACGTCCAAAGAGACAATCACGGTACTAAGGGTGGATCAAGTACAACCTCCTACCTGAGCACAGCCAGAGAGACATTCAATATAATAATACTGGATCAAGTACAACTTTCTACACGAGACAGCCAGAGAGACAATCAAGTACAACTGCCTACCTGAGACAGACAGACAAACATTCACGCTACTAAGGCTGGATCAAGTACAAGTTCCTAAGCGAGACAGACACAGGCACGCTACAGCTTTCTACCTGACGACCAGAGAGACAATCAGGCTATTAAGGCTGCATCAAGTACAACTTCCTACTTGAAACAGCCAGAGCGGCATTCATGCTACTAAGGAAAGATCAATTACACCTTCCTACCTGAGACAGACAGGGAGACATTCACGCTTCTAAGACTGGATCCAGTACAACGTCCTACCTGAGACAGAGAGAGAGACATTCACGCTACATATTCTGGATCAAGTACAACCTCCTACCTGTGACAGTCTAAGGGATACATTCACGCTACTACGGACAGACCAAGTACAACTTTCTACATGAGGCAGCCAGAGAGAAATTCAAGTACAACTGCCTACCTGAGACAGACAGGGTGACATTCGCGCTACTAAGGTTGGATCAAGTACAACTTTCTATAATAACACTGTTATTAATCTTTTCAAACAGCTACCTGGACATAGGGTTACTACTCAAGAAGTAAAGGTTTCATTGTCTAAACCTAATACAAAAGTTGATCAAATGTAATTTCTAAACATAAATAAATCGTTGATGTATTAATGCTCCATGCACTCTTTCACTTAACATGGTCGGTTTGTTAATTTGTGACCAGTTAAACTGTACTAATAGGGTGTTCTATATAGCAGTAGAACTGTACCAAAAACATACTCAATACAGCAAGTAAACTGTACCAGCAAGATGCTGTATACAGTAGTTAAACTGTGCCCAAACTGTTCTATCCAGCAGTTAAACTGCACCACATAAGACGCTCTACATAGCAGTTAAACTGTACTTATAAGATGCAATATACTGCAGTTAAACTATACCAATAAGATGCTCTATACAGCAGTTAAACTGAACCAATATGAAACTGTAGCAATAAGATGCCTTTAGCACATCGAAACCGTTGATGATATAGTTTTATTTTACTTATTAAATAGCGTGCCAGTGTTAATTTACGTTACTCCTTACCTAGTCACAATACTTGCCCAAGTTTACTGGGTTCTTTTAAGTGCACAGTGTCTTGTAATCTCTATACAGATATCCGTGGTGACATGTTCAGGAAACTTTATAATAATTCACTGTTACCATTATCTGCCCCAGACCTCTTCATTGCTATAATAAAATATAATATTAACTGTAACGCTTTAGCCGCAGGGGTTTTCAATATGTAGGAACGTCGTCTTAAACATCGCCCGGAATTGTGTTTAGTTAAGGAAATAATAATGATATTGACAAAATGTTTTACTTATCCACGAGGTGCATTTGTTCTGTGGAGTCCTTTTGTATTATATGCATCATCTTTGTATTGACAATTATTTTATGAGTTTTGCACTCAATATATTTAACGCAATTTTAATGTATAATCGTGTCCCATAGTCCTGAATAGGCTGTCGATGAAAAACATTTCCACATGTTGAAACGGCCGTGACATGGAATAAACTAATTCTCTTCTTCTCTTAATCTTCTTCTCTTAATCTTCTTCTTCTTCGACAGCTCGCCCGCCACGCCCCCATTATACATGTACAAGTTCAAGAAGAGCCGTGTCCTGATTCGCTGGTGAGAACAGCGACTACAGTACGGAACAGCTCTCTGTATTCACGTACACACACCAGTGAAACATTGACAATATGGTACCTGAGACATAAGTAAGGCTTGGTAAACGTCATTAATATAGTTTGAGATATTTAACCTAATAGCAGGATAGTTTTACCAGAAACCTTGCGGTGGCATAGTCCTTTAAACCTTTTTTTTGCTTAAAGCGTTAAAACAAATCGGTTTGTCAAGAACACACAAATCGATTATTTTAACGGATATAATCTATCCCCATCTCCTAAATCTCATAGAAAAGATAACAACCATTCTCAAGGGTAATGTTTATGCTTCTCCATTTGGAATAAACAAGAACAGGGGGTAATTAAACTGGATACTGATGTTGTAGACAAAGGCAGTTTGATGTAGAAAAGTACTTACAGGACATAGCCTCTAGACTAGAAGAGCATGTACAACGCAGTAGGCGTAACAATCACCTGCTGTACGGTGTACCGGATATTGGCGACAAAGAGATATATACAGAAACAAAAAATAACGCCTTGACATTTGTGAAAAAGCTGGTCCCCAGAGATATAGAAAGGGTACACAGGGTATCCTCCAGGTCGAGAAGGAATAGGGAGTAAAGACCACCAATTGTTCGCATGGCCAACTGGGAAGACAAGTGGCTCTCGGTCTAGATGAGGAATGTGCAGAAGGAGCAGGGTGTGGGCATCGCAAATGATCTGACTAATTAGCGTGATCTGTCTAGCGTAATGAACCATACCGACATCGTATTGACGTCATTGCGCGAATTTCATTTGGAATTTGGAATTTTGGTCTTGGCCTTATTGTTGGTCGAAAACATTTTAGACCTCGAAATTTGTTATGTTATGAACTTTGCCTAGACTCTTATGCCCCGAAGGCGGTGGCTCATGGACCAATCTGGTGCATTATAATTATTTTTAATTCTTTTGCCGGAGTATATTCCAGCACATGTTGGGTACTATCATGGAGAGAACTTAGCTTGGGCCGTGGCAAGTGAGACTGATCTAACGTTGTATCGATACGAAACAGAAAACTACTTTCGTGGCACCGATATTCACATTGCTCAGTTCGATAACAATGAAGATTACAGTGAGTACTATTGTGACTATATCACACGCTCTTTACATGCTTCTGATACAGGTAGTATATTTAACGTCACATCGGCAATGTCTCAGCCATATCGTGACGAGAACATTTAATACTGAAATGAAATACATGTATTGTATAAAAACCTGTCAGCGAAGAATATCACAAATGAGATTAAAACTAGTGTGGAAAGTTTAAAACTAATATCACTATTCGGACAATACAGTATAAAATCAGGCTATAGGTTGCCAGCAACTGAAGGTAGATCACCATACTAGGGACCATGGGGACTTACAGTGCCTTTGCTACCTGCATGGAGCCTAGTCGGATTTACATCATCCCCTCAGCTGTTAGCAATTTAGACATATCTAGCCAAAAATTAAAAATACAGATATACTACGACTAAGAACAGTGGAAAGTTTAAATTTACTGTGAATGTTTTTGGACTTACGTACCCTCTCAGGAGGACAATAATTTTACAATACTTCAACCCCCTTTGAGGGTACAGCCACCAACAATTCAAGTTACAAATCCAAACTTCCAATAATTAAAATACATCTATTTACACAACATAATTTCAAAATTCAACCAAAAAATCAATTTCTTTTAAAAAATCAATAATTAAATGAGACCTAACGCTGGTAAAAAGATCCTTAATTGTTTTTTGTTTTAACTGTAAAATACTTATCCCTTGTGATGGAGAATTCAACACAGTCAAGCAGGATATGCTTGACTGTAACTCTCTCATCACAAGAGATACAAAATTGAGGATCCTCACCTTTTAAAAGGTATGAATGAGTATATCTAGTGTGGCCAATACGACATCGTCTTAAAATAACCTCTTCAAATCTGGACTGACAACCCAAGTAGGTGTAACCAATATACGGTTTTATTTCATGTAATTTATTGATACCTACTTGGGTGTCCCACCTCTTCTGCATCAGACCACGGATATAAGATCTAATGGTGGCTTTGTAATCACTGTAAGGAATAAGAAGTGGTGTCACAGATTTGTTGAGTGCTGCCTTGGCAGCAAGATCAGCCATTGCGTTACCAGAAATGCCGACGTGGCTTGGTAACCAACAGAAGACGATGTCGTACTGGCCAGTAGCAAGATTATTATACAATTCAATAATGTCAATTAAAAGTGGATGTTTACATGATACATTTTTAATAGCTTGAAGGCAAGAAAGAGAATCAGAATAGATTATATATTGTTTACGTTTAGGGTGTCTTTGAATATGTTTTAGAGCTGTTAATATGGCGTTAGCTTCAGCTGTAAAAATAGAACTATTATCCGGTAACCTAGAAGATATTGTTCTGGATCCAGTGACAGTGGCACAAGCTACTGCGCCACCGTCCTTGGACACATCTGTAAATAAGGATTTATAATTGCTATATTTATCTTTCAATTGATTATATTCTTGTTTATACTGTAATTCATTCGTTTCTGATTTTTTAAGTGATGTTAATGTTAGGTCAACTTGTGGCCTAACCAACTGCCAAGGAGGAGAAGAAAGAAGACGGGAAGGAGCTATATGGTTCAACTCAATGCTGGAAGCAGCAAGAAATGGCTTAATTCTGAGCCCAAGAGGCGGAACAAGGGAAGACTTTTTGTTGTACAAATCCTCATAGAGAGGATTAAAAACACAATTAAATGCGGGGTTAGACTCATTAGAAGCTAATTTTGTAATGTATTGTAAAGATAGTTTGATACGACGTAAGTTGAGAGAAGGCTCATCAGCTTCGACGTATAGACTGTCGATAGGAGAGGTTCTAAAAGAACCGAGACAAAGTCTTAGCCCTTGGTGGTGCACAGGATCAAGTAGTTTTAGGTTGCTTTGACAAGCGCCACCATATACGATGGAGCCGTAATCAAGTTTAGATCGGATCAGTGATCTATATAAGTGAAGAAGGGTAGATTGATCCCCTCCCCATTTTGAATTTGAAACAACCTTTAATAAATCGAGTGTCTGCAGGCATTTGTCTTTAAGGGATTTAATATGTGTCAAAAAGGTCAAATGTGAGTCGAAAATAAGTCCCAAGAACTTGGCCTCCTTGACGACTTTGATGGGGGTACCACTGAGAAATAACTCTGGTTCTTTATGGGGTTTGTATTTACGACAGAAGTGCATACAATCGGTTTTTGATTTAGAAAATTTAAAACCGTTTTCAAGACACCATTTATCAATTTTCTTTAAACACAGCTGCAGTTGCCGTTCAATAGTATGCATATTCTTACCGCGGCAAGAAATATTACAATCATCCACAAATAAATATCCATCGATTAAATCGTTTAAAACTTTGGATAAACTGTTGATCTTGACGCTAAAAAGAGAGACTGACAAAATACTGCCTTGTGGAACACCCTGATCCTGATTATAATGATCAGACAGGGTAGAACCCACACGGACTTGAAATTGACTGTTATTTAAAAATTTAGCAATGAATTCAGGCAAACGACCTCACAAACCGAAATCATGTAAATCTCTCAGTATGCCATATTTCCAGGTTGTGTCATATGCCTTCTCAAGATAAAAAAAGATAGACACAGCATGTTGTTTATTAATCAGTGCGTTTTTCACAAATGATTCTAAACGCACTAAGTGATCGACTGTACTTCTGTTTTGACGGAAACCACACTGTATATCTGTTATGAGGTTATTTGTTTCCAAGTACCAAACAAGTCGATTATTTATCATGCGTTCCATGGTTTTGCAAACACAGCTAGTTAATGAAATCGGACGATAATTGGATGGATCCATATGATCACGTCCAGGTTTAGGTATTGGTACTACTATGGCATCACGCCATGGAGAAGGAAATTTCTCGGTAGTCCAAATATCATCAAAAACTGATAAGAGCGTCTCTAAACAGGATTCTGGTAAGTGCTTCAGGAGTTGATAATGTATGTTATCAGTTCCTGTAGCAGTGTCATGAGTTTGATCAAGACCAATATAGAGTTCATGAATAGAAAACGTTTCATTATAATCTTCCCCATTCTCAGAATTGAAATTAATAGTTTTCTTTTCTTCCTGTTTTTGATATTGCTGGAATTTTGGTACATAATTTGAAGAGGAAGAGTGTTTAGCAAGAGTTTCGCCCAGTTTATTAGCAATATCTGAATTGTCAGTAAGCAATTGATCTCCATGTTTAAGATGATGGATAGTGGATTTAGTACCTTTACCTTTTATTTTCTGGACCATGTTCCACACCTTGAACATGGGTGTCCGAGAATTTATTTTAGATACATAATTTTGCCAAGATTGGCGTTTGTTCTGTTTAAAAGTACGCCGTGCTTTAGCATTTAAATTTTAAATTTATTTAAATTATGCACCATAGGATGGCGACGGAAATATTGTTCTGCTTTTTTCCTTGCCTTCCTAGCTTGTTTGCAGTCATCGTTGAACCATGGTTTTCGAATATGTGGAACTGCAGATTAATTTGGTATACACTCATCAGCTATGGAGTTCAATTCATCAGAAAAGCATTTAATAGCTTCAGGAACGTCAATAAAACGTTCAGGTTTAAGCTTTTCTGCACACAGTGTTTCATATAAAGCCCAGTTAGCCTTTTTAAAATTCCGCCTTGATGATGGAGGAACATCAGATGGAATTACAGCTTTTAATATAGTAGGAAAATGGTCACTTCCACAGAGATCATCGTGGACTGACCATTCGAATTTATTTAGTAGTTCTGAATTTGTGAGTGACAAGTCGAGAGCAGAGTAGGTCCCTGTGCCAGGGTGTAAATATGTGTTGGAACCATCATTATAAATACATAAATCATTGTCAGAACAAAAGTCCTCCAACAGTTTGCCGTTAGCGTTTGTAGTTACACTACCCCAGAGTGGGTTGTGGCCATTTAAATCTCCCATTATAATACAGGGCTTCGGGAGCTGATCATATAGAGCTTGAAGATCGGTTTTAGCAAACGCCGAAGACGGTGAAATATATAGAGAGCATAGCGTAAACGCTACATGTAAAGTAATTCTCACTGCAACAGCCTGCATATTAGTAGTAAGTGGAACAGGGCTTTGAATAACGTTTTGTCTGACTAGAATGGATGATCCTCCGGTGGCTCTATCACCTGGAGGTGAAAAACAATGATATGCATTAAAATAACGAAGGTCAAATGTATCTGTTTGTTTTAAATATGTCTCTTGGAGACATAACGCTGAAGGTGTAAAATCTTGGACTAATAGCTGTAATTCATGTAAATTAGTCCTCAATCCTCTGCAGTTCCACTGTACAATATTACTGGAATACACTATCTCTTTGGTGGGTTAATAGGGGATCTACCCCTCACCTTTTTCGAGGGCGACAAGCTATGTGCCCTGGGATGGAAATTTTCTGACACTTCCATGGCCTCAAACGATCCATATTTATTAAATAATTTTACAGGATTTTCTGAACCCTTCTGGGGTCTGCCACTCTTTTTTGAAGATTCTGTTCTTGAGTCAGTTTTACTTTGAACAATATTCTTCGAGCTTGTTTTTGATCGTGATTTGTGAGTTGACTGAGACAATGATTGTTCTCCAGATACAGATGAAGTCTGACTACAGGACTGTGACCCCTCTTTAGATACCACCTGAGTGTTGACAGAACATGTCAAGGTTTGAGTAGACAGGTCGGGTGCAACGAACTGAGCATTATTTGTTTTAACCCACGTCAAATCTGTCTGGCAATGTATCGACGAGGTAGTTACTTTTGAGGTATATTCAGGAGTTCTTAAAACTGATGCAAATGATTCAGTATGTGCTGCAGATTCCACAAGTTTTTTTGGCGTCAGAAAAGCTGACGTTCTGGGTGAATTTAATCTTATTGATTTCCATTTGTTTTTTCCAGACTGGACACTCTTTGGCGAAAGACGAATGATTTCCCGAACAATTTGTACACTTTTTATGGTCACTGTTACAGTCTTCTGTGACATGAGTATTCTCACTACAGTGGGCGCATGTAATGGGCTTGGTACAAGTGTTAACACCGTGCCCATACCTTTGACATCTAAAACATCTCAAAGGATTTGGGATGTACACGTCAACTGAAAGACTACAATAACCTGCTTTAACAGACTTCAGAGGATTTGGCGATGAGAAGGAGAACAGATAAGTATTTGTTTGCACCGTTTCATTGTTTCTGCGGATCGTGAATCTTTTAACATAAATCACTCCCTGATCTTTCATCTCAGAAGCAATATCTAACTCTGACATATCAGCAAACAATCCATCTCTGTCTCTGATTATGCCTTTACTGGTATTCAGAGTCCTGTGGGCAGTGATAGAGACGGGAATTCCAACAAATACTTCTGTTGACATGAGGTTCTTTGCTTGCTGTTTTCTGTTGCATTTAACCAGCAGAGAGCCTGAACGCAAGCGTCTAACGTTTTTCACCTCACCTGCAATGCCATGTATACCCTTGGAAATGGCGAAAGGGTTAAGTTTCAGTGGCGTCTTGTCAATAGTTTCTAGAACTAAAAATCGTGGCCAATAGTCGATTGAGTTGGAAGGTCGTTGGTCGTCATCATCGTTGTCAAGTTGACGTTTATTGCGTTTTTGGGGGATTTGGTATTCCATAGGTAGTATATATGTTTCATCATCCGAGCTCCCCACCCACCACGGAGTATCACAAAGGACAATGCTAAACACAAGCGGGTCTCCAACTTGCATCACCAAGGATACTCAGATGATATACTCCAGCAGAAAAACCAAAAGATTAATTCTTCCACCAGATTGGCCCATGAGCCACCGCCTTCTGGGCATAAGACTCTAGGCAGAATTCATGTAAACAAAATTCAAGTCAAATAATATTCTGAACAAAGGTGCCAAGACTAAAGTTTTAACAATTCCAAATCAAATTTTGTGCAATTACATATTATCTATGCACAGGGCTTGGCATGACCAGCCGATTGGTTGAACCGGGCCCATTCAACCATCCGTCTAGGTGAAGTCAGGGCCAAAGTGGTGTATTGGGCATTAGGAACACTGGTCCTGCTCCCATGCCCTCAACCACCAGGATCCCCTCCTCCACCGACACAGGGCCGCAACCCACGGCAAACGGGTTGGTGGACCAAATATCCCCCCGGGTCCACTACGGGGGTGTTGGCGAGCTCTTGGCGTTACCCAGCACCCACCACGAGGAGGTGGCTCGCCACGGGTGCCTCATGTGCAAAATATAAGGACGATAAACGATTCTTTCGTAAAAAACATCGCCGTGCAAAACGGCAGTTATATACAACAGATTTGATCTATGAAGCAGCAGCAGTTCCAAATTAAGAAACGTTACAAACGCTACAAGGGTAATACTGACAATTTCCCATATGAATCTCAAACAAGTTACAAGGGGAAGGATATTTGCAGTCTGTTTGGACGCAACGTCCCTTCACTAGCCACTCCTTGCCCAGATGTAAAATGTGACTATGTACATGCCCAGAATGTGAAAGAGCGAAATGCTAATATTGTAACAACAGTTGATATACATAACGCCGCCGGATCACCACTACAATGTCCATTCACTGAAGACTAAATCTACTTTGCAGTAAAACGACTTAAAGTACGAAGGTCGCCTGGTCCTGACGGTATATTGAATGAGCACATACAGAAGGCTGGTAGATCGTTGTTGCATCATATTTCCTTACTATTCAATGCCATTATAATGTCTGAATACATCCCTAATTCATTTTCCATAGGTCAAATTCTTCCAATACACAAGGGCCACGGTAAACCAAAACATGACCCTGGTGATTACAGAGGAATAGCCATGTCGTGTGTATTAAGTAAACTCTTTGAAAGATTTCCCCTTAACAGAATAGAGTCACGGATAGATTCTAAGATAGAATTCCCCCATCCTCTGCAATTTGGGTTTAGGCGTCACTAGGGTGCTGAAACGGCCTTACCTACATTAAATGAAAATATTGCATTTACAATGAAAGGATGTCGCCTGATGTCTATAAGTCTATAGTTTTAATGAGAAGATAAAGCTAAAGCACGTAGGATCTCATGACGTCTGATTATTTTGTGACAATTTTGTAATGCATTTGTCTGTGATTTTTGTGATGACCATGGCCTTTTCCATAATGCTCCTCGGTGCTACCCTTTATGACATCGGATTATCGTATGTCTATGAAAGTGTTGGCATTCGCACACCAGGGTCTGTATATATCTCTGAGATCCACTCATGGCGTGGCACAAGTAATTACGTACGATGTACTCGGTTTTATTGTAAGTATGTGCTACTGGTTGTAGAGTTAACCAAAGGGTCCTTTCGCGGACAGGTTTAATGTCAATACAATGTTGACTATTCAGTTGTTCAGGTCCAGTCTCCAATAATACACTTGTAAACAATTAGGCATTGCTTAAATCATGATTAGTATTGTGATCATGCAGTAAAACTATAGATGTCTTTGGTTCAGATCACACCGAGACACTATCTGCCAACACAATTTGCTGCCAACTCTACATTTCATACAGACAATACTTTGAAATCAATACTTTCTGGATGATATTATCTATCACTGATACTCTTTGCTGACTGATGTTCAAAGTTGAAAGTGTCATCAGATATTACATATATCTTAGAAAAGGTTATGGATGAATCTGGCAAAAATCACTATTTCATGGTTTGAAGACACTACTGCACTTGCCCGCTATATATACTGAGAGAAACAAATAAAGGAACACAGGAAAATTCAAGTGTTCGTTTAGTTTCCATTTTATATCACTACAATGATATTTAAAGCTGGCGATGTAAACTGAAAAATATTAAAGGAACGCTTGACTTTCGCGGTGATCCTTCAGTTCTTTCTCACAGAATATGTTCTTTTGTTCAAATTATGTTTATCTCCCTTGACAACTAGATACAGCTTCACCTAGCTCAGAACAATAGTGAACTTTTAGTGTCACACAGCAAATAAGGCTCCGAAATATCAGTGCAATGGTGGTTCTACTGGTAATGAAGAGGCAAAACCTGAACGATTCGTAAAGGTGCATGAGAAAAAGAATGCTATCAACTATACAGACGAATTAGAGGTCCTAAGATTAGATTTGAATGCACTTTTCGAGAGAACTGATGAAGCTGAAAGTTGAAAGTTACGGAAGTGAATTCAATCTCGAATCTCGAATCTCGAATACAGGAAGAAAAACGAAGAAACATTTACGACATGGCCATGTATGGTAACTCATAAACAGAGAACCAATGAAGCCTATACTGAAAGGAAGCCCAAGATTGTGGAGATTTTAGACTGTGGTATGGAAGTAAAGAAACTGCAGCCTTTAACAGGACGAGACTTACCTGCCTTGACCCAAGACCAGAACTACCGTGGTATGGATAAGTGACGTACTGGGTAAGTCGTGCTACGGAAAAAATGAGTCGGCGAGCAATTGACTTATACAACAACCTAGAGCAGAACTTTATCAACATTGCAGGAACACTCTGGGCCCGAGGTACAACTATAAGGGTAGTCTTGTTTTGTAAGAATGATTGCGCATTTTCGCCTCATTTCGTGACTCTAAGTAAACTTAGCCCCAGTGTTGTTCGTTACTCTCCTACACTGGGTCTAACAAAACCTAATAGCAGGTTGCGTATGGTAGCCTTTGAGCGACCTATGAGCGTCCAATCAAATGCGGGTTTGGTGGGGCTTAGAGAATATACTGGCCACTTGAGGCCATCTTCCTCAACAAACGAAAATCCGCATGTGACACAGACATTTCACCTGCAATATATACGCTTTTTGGTTTATGTTGATATAGGTACCATTAGCTAATATTTCTGCAAGCTGACATCCTTGAATATTGCCAAAAACGCTAGTTTCTGTTTATTGACTGTTGTGGCATGCTCCATGTGCAACACCCGGAAGCGATCGTGCGGAAACTATAATTCGGAATCGTTCGGGCGAACCTTTGGTTGTGTGAAAGTTCGAAAGGTATGGGCGAATGTCCACTTTCAGGATTTAGTAAGCAGTAAGTAGTCTGATTTCTATATCTCAAAGGTTACCCGTCGCGACCTCCTACTGGGCTTTGTCACATCCAGTGTAGGAGTGTAACGAGTAACACTGGGGCTTTACATAGACTGTGGAAAAACAGTATTTAGTACTCACTAAGTTAATGAGTTATGACCAGTAATTTCAACAGTAATCTTATGGCAATATGGTGTCCGATCATGTTTGACAATGGTGCCTGAACTCGTTGAGTGTCATCCAAAACAAAGTATATTCAGGCACACTGTTTAGGTGTCAAGACCGAGTATCGTGCATTGTTTACCTCTTGACTGTGAACATGGTACAACTGAGTATTGATTACTCACCCGTTGAAGATATCACTGTTTAATGATTCTACAAAGTTATTACACACCGCTAATAACGTACGTATGACGTCAAAGTGTTTTACAGTTATGACGTCACAATGCTAATACCTCTGTCAAAATAGTATTAGACCTTGCTAATCACGCTCGTTGATTTCTTAGGAAAGAAGAACTTTGCCCGATATTATTTTGCTAATGTTGAGTGAGTAATAAATAGCACTATATTTATGAAATTCGTGAATGGTATCTGTATCTAACTCTCACAAAGTCATGTGAGATTATAGCGTGAATACTTATTTCAGTCCACAAAGTCGGTTCCAGAAAAGTAATCTTATCTCGATTCCAGGTGTGTCGTTTGTGGTGATGGGACATCAATGTTAACGTATATTGACAGTTTTTATCTTCTTTTGCAACAGTTGCATGGGTTACCACGTCATAATTAAAGATTTCATTGTCTAAAATATTCATGTTAAAGGAGAGTCGTGGCGGGCGAGCTGTCTGAGGTGAATCCAGACACGGCTCTGCTCTCTTTTAAAATGTATGTTGAGGACCAGATACGGCTGGATTCGCTAGTGAGAACTACAACATGGACCAGCTGTCTGTATTCACGTACACAAACCAGTGAAGGTCGGTGGGTGAAATATATGGTTTGTTAGCGTTAATAGGTAAGGGTTCATAAACGCCATTAACATAGCTTGAGCGTGAGATTTTGAACAGAAAACTTGCAACAGGATAGCATAAGCGTTTAAACCATTTGTTCCAGGCGTAAAAACGATTGATAAGAACACATAAATCGATTCAGTTAATCAATACATTCTGTTCTTATCTCTTAAATGTATAAAAGATGTGCAGGATATTGTGAAAGGTAATGTTTAGTACTTTCTTCAACTTCATACGCCATTTTGGAATAAAATGGAAATGAGGAATGGTCCATACCTGGCGTGTTCTCAGCGACGGCAGTAACAAAACACACACCCAGATATTACGTCAACTCTCTAAAACGCCTGCTTGCTGTTATCTACATTAAGTTCAAACTGGGACAAACTGTTGCGACTTTCAGGGTTGTGCCATGTTTCGGTGGTACACTGATAAAGACGACTACACGTACTGACAGAGAGACACACAGAGAGAAAGAGAGAGACAATAGGGCAATGAAAATATCACCTATGGTTTCAGTTGTAGTGTACAGTTCTGTAGATATAGTGATGCTTTAATTACCTAATCTGAATGACTCGATGGTTACTAAGACAATAATTTGTGTCTGTGTTCGAAAAGGTGCAGTCTATTAATAACGTTGGCTGTTATGCAAGGACAAGGCAAACGTTTTTTTAGACTGTAGCTTAAATTCTGTACTGAGCGACTGTAAGTGTTGGCTATTGCGGTAAAGTGACTATTTCGATAGCTATAGGCTATTGATACAAATGTTGCACCCACGGAATGGGGTGCCCGAAACTACAAGAAATAACAGTAAGTTGGTAGTCGATCATCATCTTTTGATGATGTACAAGATGGAGTAGATGACAAAGACACCTGACGTCATTCTGTGACGTGATATTTTGTGATGCTGGCTAAGACAACTAGTTATGACTAAAAGAGGCACATATCCAAAGCGTCTACTTGCTTTTAACCAGATCGATAACTTACCATTTTTATGGGGTACCTGATACAATACAATTTTAGACTAAAATATGTATATCAGTTCTAGAGGGCTAACACACTACCTGGCAAAACAAAGTGTTGTCTCGACATTTTCCAAAACACATTCATTAAGTCTGAAAGCACGATAATGTCAAAACTGGAGAATCAACGTTTCCAATATAAGGTAACTAATTCTCTTGCCCAATGGACATAATTATCTTGGGAAGTACCTGCTTCCTACAGTTCATATTATAGGTATAGTAAAAGGATTATCTTTCACTGCAAAGAGATTGGTGATCAAACCATTTCCTTAACAGATACCATAACAGCATTATGTAACGGTTTTCATAATACCTATTCTCATATTTAGTGTTGAACAAACACCTTATACAGTATGGAACATGTTCACGTCATTCACACAGCATGTACAGCCTTAGAACTACTTTCATACATACAGAGTGTTCAAACATTTACAGGTATCAGCTGGAATATCCATCATATATCAATCACATGATCTACCGTCACAGTGATTAAGCTAACACATTCATTTGCAGTTTCTCATGGTTGGTACTATATGCTTTCGCGGTACTTGCCTTGGATACCATACAACTAGGTATCTGTGAAACTGGAGTAATAGATAGGTCACTGGGATAATGTGGCAATAGTGTCCACTGTAATCTGAGCTTTGACCCAACTCTTTGTAAGTCAGTCTTGCATGTCTCGCTCTGTCAAATCGTCTAGCAGGTTCCTCTGTGTTAGAATGTCTGGGGTGGACAATATGTTCAGAAGAATCACGAACATCTGATTCTGCACTGTCACTACTACTTGACTCTGGTTCAGTCTGGTTTGTATTTTTGAGCCTTCTGTCTCTGTGTCATTCCTCACATTCAAATCAATTAAGTGTTCACTAATGCCAACGAAATCCTGCTCATCTTTTGAGCTGTCAGAAGTACTGTTGCCAATGCTAGGTTTTATCCGTTCATGATCCCCTGGTGCTCTCCTAGGTCGCTTTCTCTGTGGCAGATCAATCTGGAATAGAATGTTATCTCATGGAATCAACAGATTCGTAAACGAGACACCCTTCCCTCTGGTTTGACCACATACACTGGACTTGATTGGTCTGCATTCTGCTGGTTCAACTACAATATGGATTTGTTCCTCCCAGTGTGAACGCAGCTTCCCGGTACCACCCCTCTCGTTTAGGTTCCTGACATGAACTCGATCCTGTGGTTTCAATACTGTGCAGTGAGCTTTCATGCTAGCGTGTTCTCATGACCTCTCAGCGGACTCTTTCATTCGATCACTCACAAGATCTCATGCCAGCTGCATGCCAGTTTTCAACAAACTGCCGATAACTTTTCCCTTCTCCTTCCAGATCAAATATCAAATCAACTGGTAGCCTTGGTGAGCGGCCATACAATACGTAGAAAGATGAGAATCCAGTCACTTCATGTTTGGTACTATGCATGTACAACCTGATTTACTTGATCTTTCCAGTTGAGTTTCAGCTTGTTAGGAAGTGATTTCAACATCTCTAGCAAAGTTGTATTGAAGCGGTCAAGTTGTCCATTCCCTCGAGGGTGATATGGTGTTGTTCGTGATCAAGCAACAGAACTTAATTGCGTGAGGCGTCTAACAATGTATTCTCCAAGTTTTGTCCTTGGTCATGGTGAATCCTTGACCAAAAAATCATACAGCGGGATAAAAAAACCATACAGCGGGATAAAATCATTGAATAATTTGACATCTCGTTTGAATATTCCCTAACAGCATCTTGAAGATCTAATGGTAGACGTGATTAGATATCTGCATCAACATCACACTTGCCAGATCTGTAACGAATGTAACGAAATCTGGGAGTTCAGCAACCCGTCTGTCTGGCTGCATCCATTTGTCCGACTTGATGACATAGGTCAATGGATTGTTGACGCTAAATACAATGAAACTTGGCACATAATGCAGGTAATCACGGAAAGGTTCTGTGCCAGCCCACTTCAGTGCTAGAAATTCCAATTTACCTGAATGTAGATAATAATTCTTGTCAGCTGGAGTAAGAGGTTTTGATCCATAGGCCACAAATCTCAGTCTCTGAATGGATTCCTGGTACAAGACAGCACCTAAAACATCTTGCGAGACATCTGTGTGAACCACGAAAGGTACACCTAGCATGGTCAACCAGCATTTCAATAATCTTACACGACATATCTTGGTGACTCTGTGTCCACTCAACTTTTGTGCTTAAAGGTACCTTTCCCATGTCCTTCTTTGACCTAGACTTGCCCTTAAGCTTGGACTTGGTTACAGGATTTGCTTGGGACTTGAGCAAGACATACCGTAGTTTTGCTTTTCTTCAGAAGTCTGGAATGAACTGTCAGTAATAATAACCCAAGAAACCGAGTACCTTTCTGAGTTCACCTAATGTACCAGAAATCTTGATCCTCAAGTGTTACATCGCTTCCATGTCGACCCGATACCCTGCCTCACATACTAGGGTTTCAAGATAGCGAACTTCATGTCGAAATAATTGGCACCCATGAAGAGCCACCTCCTCGTGGTGGGTGCTGGGTAACGCTGAGTGCTCTTCTCCAATGTGGACCCGGGACAGAATGTGTCCACAGCACCCCATTGCTTGTCGTAAGAGGCGACTAAATTGGGCAACCTGTTTGCCGTGGGTTGCGTCCCGTGTCGGTGGAGGGCGGGATCCTGGTGGTTGAGGGCAGCTGGGCCTTTAACTGCGTTCCATTTGCCCAACACACCACTTCGGCCCTTACTTCGCCTAGACATGTGGTTGAATTGGCCCGATTCAACCAATCGATTCATGCCAAGCCCTGTGCATGGACTATGTATGTGTCATTGCGCAAATGTGATTTGGAATTGTTGTGAATTTTGGTCTTGACACTACTATTGATCTGTAACTTTTTCGATTGTGAATTATCCAAATTATGATCATATGAACTTTGCCTAGAGTCTTGTGCCAGAAGGCGATGGCTCATGGGCCAATCTGGTAGACTAATTATTTATAATTCTTCTACTGGAGTATATCATCAGGGTATCCTTGGTGCTGTAAGCTGGAGGTCCGCTCGCTTTAGCATTGTCCTTGTGATACTCTGTGGTGGTTGGGGAGCTCGGATGATCAACGAAATTAAACGAACCATGGCTTATGACATACCCCCCACCCCAAAAAAAAAAACAACAAAAAATCCACTTGAAATTGATCCTGTTGATACTGACCACAGACCGTCTCTATCGATTGAGTATTGGCCACGTTTTCTTGTTATTGAGACTCCAGACAAGACACCATTAAAGCTGAACCCTTTTGCAGTATCTAAGGGTATTCAAGGTATTGCTGGGGATTTTAAGAACATTAGACGCTTACGGTCGGGTGCGCTGTTAATTGAATGCGGAAAAAGGCAACAATCAACCAATCTGATGAACATTACATCTTTCGAGGGCATTCCGGTCATGGTCTCTCCGCATAAAACCATGAACACAAGCAAAGGTGTCGTGAGGGATCGGGATCGATTGTTTGATGATATGTCGGACCTTGATATAGGATCTGAAATGAAGGATCAAGGTGTGCTCTATGTCAAGCGCTTTTCAACTCGCAGAAACAATGAAACCATCAAAACAAATACATATCTGTTTACTTTTTCATCGCCAAATGCTCCCAAATCAGTGAAGGCAGGCTACTGTAACATTCCAGGTGATACCTACATCCCCAACCCGCTCAGGTGTTTTAAATGCCTGACACACACAACAGAAGATTGTGACAGTGATTATAAAACATGCACCAATTGCTCAGGCGACCATTCTTCATTTCCTAAAAAGTGTCCAATTTGGAAAGAGCAAATGGAGATCAACAAAATAAAATTCACTCAAAATATCTCTTTTTCTAAGGCCAAAAAACTAGTAAAGAGATCTGATCTTCCAGAAAGTTATGATACACTAGCAAAAACATCATCGGGGTCTAGTTCTAAAACAACATCAACCACAGGCTGTCAAACAACCTTGCGATTAAATTGCGATTCTCCACAGCTTTTGTACCCTGCTATATCATCACAGACTGAGAATCACTTCCTAGTACATCAAAGTCTTCTTCTGCTCACAAATCATCATCTCAGTCACACTCAAAGTCTCAATCGACAGCTGATAGTCAACAAACGTGGAAAGTAAACCGAAGCCAAAGCCTGATGCTTCAAAACAACAAAGTGGCAGAGCTCAGGGGGTCACAGAACAAAATTCAATTGTTCAATAAATACGGGTCTCTTGAAGACATGGACGTTTCTGAAAACGTCCATTCTAGGGCACATAGCTTGTCGCCCTCCAAACGAGTGCGGGGTAGATCCCCAATAAATCCCCCCAAAAGATAGTTTATTTCAATAATATTCTGCACTGGAACTGCAGAGGACTGAGGACTAATGTACATGAATTACAGCTATTAGTCCAAGATTTTACACCTTCAGCGATATGTCTCCAAGAGACATATTTAAAACAAACAGATATATTTGACCTTCGTCAATTTAATGCATATCATTGTTTTGCACCTCCGGGTGATAGGGCCGCTGGAGGATCATCCATTCTAGTCACACAAAACGTTATTCAAAGCCCTGTTTCACTTAATACTAATATGCAATTCTACAAAAACATTGAAAAAACTAACTGGTCTTTATATGAAACACTGTGTGCTGAAAAACGTAAACCTGAACGTTTTATTGACGTTCGTGATGCTATTAAATGTTTTTCTGATGAACTGAATTCCATAGCTGATGAGTGTATACCAAAGTCCTCCGCAGTTCCACATATTCGAAAACCATGGTTCAGCGATGAATGCAAACAAGCTAGGAAGGTAAGGAAAAAGGCAGAACATTATTTCCGTCGCCATCCTATGGTGCATAATTTAAATAAATTTAAAATTTTAAATGCTAAAGCACGGCGTACTTTTAAACAGAACAAACGCCAATCTTAGCAAAATTATGTATCCAAAATAAATTCTCGGACACCCATGTCCAAGGTATGGAACATGGTCCAGAAAATTAAAGGTAAAGGTACTAAGTCTACTGTCCATCGCCTTAAACATGGAGATCAATTACTTACTGATAAATCAGATATTGCGAATAAACTGGGCGAAACTCTGGCTAAACATTCTTTCTCTTCTAATTATATACCTAAATTTCAGTACTATAAAAAACAACAAGAAAAGAAAAATATTAATTTCAACTCAGATAATGGAGAAGATTATAATGAAACGTTTTCTATTCATGAACTTCATACTGCTCTTGATCAAGCTCATGACACTGCTACAGGAGCTGATAACATACATTATCTAGCCTTACGTAAGATTGGTCCACGTGACTCTGATAAAATACCATGTACATCCATCACGATCCGCTAGCAGACTTTTATACTCCCGCTGAGAACGTCATATCCTCCCGTTACGCCTCGGTGACGACGGGAGAAGTGAGATAAGAGTGCTTTGACAAGCCTTTAGTAACGTGCGGTTCATTGAGGTCAAACGATCAGCTGGTGTCAACATGGCAGCAAGTCGATTCGATGCGTGTTGTTTTGTTTTGATTTAGTGAAAACATTCAGCTAGATAAATGCGTTATCACATCGTGTCGAGGGAAATACGGAGTTTTATCAGTCCCGAGTAAGGATGTATTACAATACGAGTAATACAACCTTACTCGGGTAAGAAGACTCGTATTGGAGGAGGCGAGGGGAGTACAACCTTACGAGGGACTGATAAAACCCCGTATTTCCCTCGACACGATGTGATAACTTACATTATCAACTCCTGAAGCACTTACCATAATCTTGTTTGGAGACGCTCTTATCAATTTTTGATGATATTTGGACTTCCGGAAAATTTCCTTCTTCATGGCGTGATGGTATAGTAGTACCAATACCTAAACCTGGACGTGATCATACGGATCCGTCCAATTATCGTCCGATTTCATTAACTAGCTGTGTTTGCAAGACCATGGAACGCATGATAAATAATCGACTTGTTTGGTACTTGGAAACAAAAAACCTTATCACAGATATACAATGTGGTTTCCTGAAAACAGAAGTACTGTCGACCACTTAGTGCGTTTAGAATCATTTGTGAGAAACGCTGATTAATAAACAACATGCTGTGTCTATCTTTTTTTGATCTTGTGATAACGCATATGACACAACCTGGAAATATGGCATTCTGAGAGACTTACACGACTTCGGTTTGGGAGGTGGTTTGCCTGAATTCATAGCCAAATTCTTAAATAACAGACAATTTCAAGTCCGCGTGGGTTCTACCCTGTCTGATCATTACAATCAGGATCAGGGTGTTCCACAAGGCAGTATTTTGTCTATCACACTTTTTAGTATAAAGATAAACAGTTTATCAAAAGTTTTAAACGATTCAATTATCGTTGGCTCGTTATTTGTGGATGATTTTAATATTTCTTGTCGTGGTAAAAATATGCATACCATTGAACGGCAATTGCAGTTGTGTTTAAACAGAATTAATGAACGGTGTCTTGAAAACGGCTTTAAATTTTCTAAATCGAAAACTAACTGCATACATTTTTGTCGTAAATACAAACCACATAAGGACCCTGAACTATCTCTAGATGGCACGCCAATTAAATTTGTTATGGAAACTAAGTTCTTGGGTCTAATCTTTGACTCACACTTAACGTTTTTACCACATATTAACTCACTTAAAACTAAATGCCTGAAAGCACTTGACTTGTTGAAAGTGGTTTCAAATTCTAAATGGGGAGGGGATCAAGCTACCCTTCTCCATCTATATCGATCTCTCGTGCGTTCTAAATTTGATTATGGCTGCATCGTCTATGGTGGAGCCTGCAAAAGCAACTTAAAACTGTTAGATTCAGACCAGCATCAAGGTCTAAGACTTCGTCTTGGCTCCTTTAGAACTTCAAATGTTGACAGTCTGTATGTCGAGACTGATGAGCCATCTCTTGAGCGTATAAAATTAGCTTTACAGTATGTAACAAAACTATATTCAAATGAGTCAAACCCTGCATATAACTGTGTTTTCAATTCTCCGTATGAGGATTTCTACAATAAGAAATCTTCTCTTGTTCCACCTCTTGGTTTACGAATAAAACCACTTATGTCTGCTGCGAGCATTGAGCTGGAAAACATAGCTCCTTCCCGTCTTCTTTCTTCCCCTCCTTGACGGTTGGTTAGGCCACAAGTTGACCTAACATTAACGGCATTTAAAAAATCAGAAACGAATGAATTACAGTATAAACAAGAATATAATCAATTGAAACATAAATATAGCAGTTATAAATCCTTATTTACAGATGGGTCCAAGGACGGTGGTGCTGTGGCTTGTGCCACTGTCATTGGATCCAGAACAATATCTTCTAGATTACCAGATAACAGTTCTATTTTTACAGCAGAAGCTAACGCCATATTAACAGCTCTTAAATATATTCAAGAACACCCTAAACGTAAACAATATATAATCTATTCCGACTCTCTTTCTTGCCTTCAGGCTATTAAAAATATCTCTTGTAAACATCCACTTTTAGTTGAGATTATTGAATTGTATAATGATCTTGCCACTGGCCAATACGACATCGTCTTTTGTTGGTTACCCAGCCACGTAGGCATTTCCGGTAACGTAATGGCCGATCTTGCAGCCAAGGCTGCACTCAACAAATCTGTGACACCAGTTCTTATTCCATACTCAGATTATAAAGTTAGCATTAGAACGTATATCCGTTATCTGATGCAGAAGAAGTGGGTCACCCAAGTAGGTATGAATAAATTGAATGAAATAAAACCGTATATTGGTTACACCTACTTGGGCTGTCAGTCCAGATTTGAGGAGGTTATTTTACGACGATGTCGTATTGGCCATACTAGATATATTCATGTGCACCTGTTTAAAGGTGGGGATCCTCCGTTTTGTATCCCTTGTGATGAGAGAGTCACGGTCAAGCATATTCTGCTTGACTGTGTTGAATTCTCCATCACAAGGGATAAGTGTTTTACAGTTAAAACAATGAAGGATCTTTTTACCACCGTTAATTCTCATTTAATTATTGGGTTTTTTTAAGGAAATTGATTTTTTGGTGGAATTTTGAATATCATGACGTGTAAATAGATGTATTTTAATGATTGGTAGTTTGGATTAGTAACTTGAATTGTTGGTGGCTGTACCCTCAAAGGGGGTTAAAGTATTGTAAAATTATTGTCCTCCTGAGAGGGTACGTAAGTCAACAAACATTCACAGTAAATTTAAGTCTACCAGGATTTTAATCGTAGTATTCATGTTATTTTAATTTTGGCTAACTTTTCGTACAATCGCCAGCAGCTGAAGGGATGGTGTAAATCCAACTAGGATCCATGTAGGTAGCAAAGGTACTGTAAGTTGCCATGGTTCCTAGTGTGGTGATCTACCTTCTGTTGTTGGCGATCTACAGTTGTTTTTTATATTGTATCGTCTAAATAGTGCTATTAGTTTTAACTTTCCATGCTAGTTTTAATTGAAATTGTGATATTCTAGTTGTTTTACTGTCCTTCGCTGACAGGTTTTTATAATGTATACATGCTGTTTTTCATTGTTGAATATTCTTATCACGATATGGCTGAGATATTGCCGATGTGACGTTAAATGTTAACTCACTCGAAATAATTCACACTTATTTCGTTTCAGCTTTATACCCTTCAATGTCAGCCTTCGGGGTACAGTTCTGACATCATCCATATGTTTTTGGAAAGATGAACTGAACATAATCAAGGAAACATAATCAATCACATCATCAAGGTATGGGATGCAAATCTCATCCTGTACATGTAATCCCTCTAAACACTCGTTCATGAGTGGAGCACAAGTCAGTCCAAAAGGAATACGTACCCATTTGAACAACCCCCATGGTGTGATGAACGCAGTCAGGTATCGACAGTTTTGTTTAACAAACTCTCGGTGATACACTTTTGACTGATCTAATAGTGAGAACCATGAACTCCCTCCTAAACTCTCAGGTGCATAGTGGATTTTAGGAATTGGCATCCCGCCCTTGGCCACTTTTAGGTTTAACTGTTTCTATACAAAGTCTGAGACTTGAGTCACGTTTCCGCACTCATACCACTGGTGATGTGTAAGGAGACATGGACCTGGTAATCCATTCCTTTTCCAATCGGTCCTGGAGGTAGTCCTTAACTTCCTCGTGTAGAGGTTCCGGGATAGATATGTCTTCTGCACTGGTTCCTTATCTGTAAGCTGAATAGTACCAGATCAGGTGAACTGCCAATATCATTGTCGTCCTTTGAGAAAACAGCTGATTCCACCCGAAGCATGTCCCGAACAAGTACTTCCTGCTCAACAGAGATTACGTGATGACAAATAAATATCTGGATCACACTTACATACAGTGTTGTCTTCCTGAAGACTATTCAGTGTGTTCACAGATGCAGTCATTTCTTGCACTTGATAGGAAAAGCAAACCTCGTTGGTTCTCATGATCCAGTTACAGTCTTGGGCTGTAAGATGATGTCATGTTTAGTAATGTTCTGGACATAAACTGTTGTCTTTGATAAAGGACGCCCCGGTGACTCTGAAAACTGTAACGCTTCTGGCCATGGAGACTTCACATTTGGTTCAAACAAAGCATGTCGGTCTTCCTGTGCCACACATATGCGAGCCATATTCTTCATGGCAGTCACTTGACCCTTAGCGCACAGAGTCTCATGTCGACCTGTCTGTAGCCATCCAAGTGTTTCTTCCTCTTTCTGAGTCACACCTTTTCTGAACTTCAACTTCTTTTGATCAATGTTTGGCATAGCACACTCTAACAATGTAATAACAGACTTATCTGAGGCATTACCATCTAAACTCTGCACAATACCAACAATCTCTACTATCACATTATACCCAATGATTGGTACATCAGGCATGCCATCTGCCAATATCAGCACAGGAATTGCTAAAGTAGGATTCTTAGCAGCACTATCTAAAATAATAAATTCTACTTCAGCACACCCAGCAAACTGCATAACAAACCCATTTGTTCTTTGATTATTCCAACCCTGGTCCTTAAACGTTCACCTAAAGGACTGATCTCAAGTTCAGGTAATTTATCTTTCACACAACGATTAGGAAGAATGATCACTTGAGCACCACTGTCCCATAAAGCAGATGTCTCTATATGATTGATAGAGCAATTCACTAAACTTTGACCAGAAATGTTTTTTAAATTGTTCTCTGCTTTGGAGACAGTTCATATACACTTGACCACTACATAGAGTGTTGGTCCATGATGAGTTCCATCGTCCTGTTGGGACCTCGGTGACATCATAGCCTCGATCACTAATGATCCTTTTTTAGTTGACCCCTCGAGGTTTCCCAGTTTCATCCTCTTTTTGCAACCGGCCTTGTAATGGTCAGTACTGCCACATGTAAATCCTTGATCGCAAGATATCATCTGAGATTCCTTGCTCGGTGGGCACAAAGGGAGTCTTCTGTTACTAAATGGTGGTGACCCTGCTTACTGTGTCACAGAGTCATGGTTGATCTTGAGCTCTCCCCCCGTAGAGAGATCTTCTTGAGTTTATTGTCAGTGCAGCCACTTCAGATGAAAGTTTATCTGGATTCCTCTTTTTCTGTACAACTTCAGGTTGCACCACTTCATAGCAAGTGTAACGTTCACGTTTCCCTCTAAGTAGCTCCTCAAGTGAAGACCAGGTAAGATAGCCTTGATTACAGCGGTCACAATTTCATAATCCTCAACTTCTTTCTTTGTCCCCACATCTATTTGTTGAATTAAACTAGTGCAGTAAAGTTTATCTTTTTGTCCTGGCTCCCCAATATGCCCTGTTATTCTCCCCATTTTGCCCTAAATTTGCCCTATTTTTTTTTATAAATTTTCAATAGTTCTTGTTGGAACTTGGCCCACTCGGCCCTCTCGGCCTCGCGTGCCTGTTGCCTGGTAAGCATACTGGCTTCAAGGACCTCCTTCTGACCATCACTCCAAGGCACAACCATGTTGATCGATGGTCACGGGTTTCTTAATGATGATGTCAGCTATGAGGCTGTATTCGAAAGATCACAACGGACACAACAGCAAACCGCACTGGGATTCATCGCATGTAATCCTGCACACCATACTTCAGATCATAGACCTCATGCTTACCATCCCGGTCGAGCCCCTAAAACGTTAAACACGTCGATAAATTTCCATTTTTATGGGGTGCCTGATACAACATAATTTTAGCTTATACGTGTTAAAATATGCATGTCAATTCTACAGGGCTAACACATACTTTTCCGATGCATTAGTATTAGACGCATACTACTGCGATAACTATTACAATAGTTCTGCCCGAACAAGTTTTGTCATAGTTCAGATTTAACATATACTTTGCAATAAAAACAAATGCATTTCCTGTTCTTTTTAGCTTTTGATGAATGGGCTTCAAGCAAACAACCCTCAATTTACATTAAACATATCTTTTTACCACCAGTTTAGATAGACTTTAGAACACAAGAACATGAAAACAGAAGGTTGCTTCTGTTGTAGTAGTTGTGTATGACACTGATCAAATGCTTAGAATAAGAAACACAAAACTACAAACTTAACAGAGGTTAGATCAATGATTCTTCATTCTTCATTGTAGTAAAAGCTTTATTCATTTTGGTTATATAGTCAAGCATATTGTCCAAAGCCAAGTGGACAGCTAAAGGTATCTTGGTGACCAGTAGGAATTGAAAACACTTCTGCTTGAAACATTGTATCATCACATGAAGGATAGAATATTCATATTACTACATTCAACAACAACAACAACAACAACAACAAAAGCAAGAATACGCTAATGGAAGTGGTTGAGGTTAGGCTGCTGACTCTCTGTGCCTGACTCTAAGGTTGCAGATTCGAAGGATGTACGATCTAATGGCAGCTCTGTAATCGGAGTACGGGACCAGAAGTAGTGTCACAGGTTCGCTGAGTTCTGCCCTAGCGGCAACATTGGCCACTGTGTGACCAGAAAAGCCAATCTGGCAGCAAAACACGATGTCAAAATGGCCAGTAGTAAGATCATTATATAATTCAATGATTTCTAATTTTGTAAAAGGAATATAGAGGCAGAAACCAGGGAAAGGTCTTTAGGAAACATCTCAACACCTGAATTACTTGAACATTTACAATATCAGTTGTTCATTTATTGATAAATGACGGCTAAATTCATTTAAATGTCCCAGTTACGAATTTGATTAATCTTTTGGGGTTAAAGTAAATGATTAATTGTTCGATGCTATGTGTGCAGGAGATGGAATGTTATAAATGATGACAAACATACGACCGTGGCATGCTTCTAGTCTGCTCTTGATATGACCACTTCTACCAGTGCAGTGTCTTAGTTTGATCGTTACGTGCCGGACTAAAGCATGAAGCTTTTTGCAAAGTGCTGGGTTTAGGGAGCTCACTTTCCGAGAAATCTGATATGGCAAGCGTATGTGTGTCCATGTATTGGAGCCTATGTTCAGCGTTAGGCCAAAGTTATTCTGTGTCATCGTATGTGTATTCCTAAGACTGAGACACCCATTCGTCACCACTGACCCTTTCCTGTAACCCCCAAGAAGAGGTGTCCCCCTCCCTCTTGTGGCCAAACTACGTTATTCTGGGACAAGCCTAACAGCGACTACTACTCCTCTGGTAGGATTGCATATTGGTGCATGAACACTTCAAACAAGAACGATAACTATATAAGTATATGGATGGGGACTTCTGGTCCAGAAACGTTAAGTTATATAATACATATAAAGTTGAAATCCATGTACTTGTCCTTAATATTCACCATGACTCTCACGAACGATAACTGTTTGATTCCAATGGTTGTCAATATCACACACGCATTCGTATGTCGTGTTGCTCTTTTCGTTTTTCTTTGTATTTATTTCGTGTTATGATGATGTGTTTTTCTTAATTATGATATACCATTAATTAACTTTTGGTTGCTATGTGTGACAAAAGTTTAAAGCACTGAAGATGGATTTAAACTCGCATCTTGTACTTGAGGTTTTTTCTCTTTGTTTGTTTTGCTTCCGGTCACCGAAGACACTGGGGCTCCAGTAATTTCTAGTATGGCGGTGGTCTGGAATAACTTTTGTTAGAACACACCAGACCTGTATAATAGGTATATAAGGGGTGGTTGGTGAGATGTAAAGGGGACGACTTTGGATTTTCGTTCATCTGTTTGCTAACATCAACGTTTGAAGACCGACCACTGAAGAGCCCTCGTCTACATTGAACATTTATTTGGCAACAAACTTCAATCAGTATGTGAAAGGATCAAGACTTTGGTAACTATAGGCATTTAGCTAATATTTTAGATTTGTGGTCTAACGGTGCTGTGATAGAAATGTCTGTAATTTCTAAACCGTCACACTATTTTGAGGAAACCTCCTTGATACAATTAAATGAAGGACGAAATCTATATTTGTTAAACCGGTATTCTCATGTAATTATTGTCAGCTGTTCTTACATTTCCAAAAATATTTTTTTAAATAGGGTTTAATTTCAAACGTGCATATTTATTGAATATGCAAACAGCTACAATAAATCTCAAAGCTGACACTCAAAACTTAATGTAATATATTTCTCAAATTTGACATTCGTACGTGTATCCGTGTTACTTTAACCCTTAACATGAATAGGATGAAAAAAATATGACTGAATCCAAAATGTCAGACTACAATGTTTCCACAGATATAAATTATAATTCCAATGATAAATATTGTTAACATTGATGAGTAATTATACATAGATGCAATGTTATTGTTTGGAAACTCGAAGCTATTTATAATACTAAAAAAAAAACAAGCCTTAATAGCTTCATGTGTATATATATTTCAAAAATGAAGTTTATTTCATTTACTCAAAGGAGGCTCAAACGATTTCATTTAAATTTTAAATAATACACCTATTACTTTGCTGTGTCAAGGGCTATGATTCAGTCTAAGATTGGGTTGCGGGTAAGAGTTCCTCACGTTCCCAAATAATTGGATAACTTAATATATACTAACAGTCTTAACAAAACCTTACACAACAATTGCCTGTTCAATAATGACCACAGATTTTAAGGAGAACCTTGTTAAATAGACCAGAAATATTTTTTCAGTTGTCACCCTCCTGGGAGGGGTTACACGGAAGCGCGTTAATGACATTAACGTATTGTATATGAAGGTAAGATAAAGTAGTATATCTTATGAAACGGGAGAATACATCGACTGAAAAGCTGGGTTCCATCAATATTGGGCAATGCTTACAATTCTGGTGTCCGATGAAGAAAAGACATTATGTCATTAATCTTATATGATTATGTGATATTTTGTTACCAAACTGAAATTCGAAGTATGTAAAATGGTTATTTCTATATCATGCATGATAATGCTACCTTATGACATGGAAAGGTCTTGAAAATGGTGTCGGATTCTGTGTGGACTGTTCGCCCTGCCTCACATCGATATTCTGCTATTAATGATAACGCCCATTTGTACGCCATTAAGACCTGTGTTGATTGGGGAGTGCAAGATCACAAGTCACAGGTTTCTGGCGCGCAAAGGGGAGTTAATTCTGCACTACCAATTCTGGCGTCTTTGAGGACTCTCCCTCCAATGCCTACAGGCTGGTGTGAGGAGGGAGATTCATAGCACTGACTGACCTTTTATCTCATCTGCGAGATAATGCATTTCCATATCATGATTTTGCAACGATTGATTCAGTTACAGCTGCCCAAACAAAGTCAGTGTATTCAGTTAACGAATCACTACATTTACGGTGTACATCATGTCAACACGAGTGAAGATCCGGGTTAGAATTGGCCAGAGAAGCGCCATACATATAGATAGCCCATGTATCAGTAGAGAGTGAGTGAGTGGTTTTATTGTTACGCCGCACTCAGCAATACTCCAGTTATATACCAGTGATCTCTACATAATCGAGTCTGGACCAGACAATCCAGTGACCAACAGCATGACCATCAATCTGCTCAATTGGGAACCGATGACATGTGTCAACAACTTGAGCGAGTCTGACCATCCGATTCCTTTCAACAAGCATGGGGGCAGTATTCTAGCCCTGGCCTTCACGGGTCATTTATAAGTAGAACTAATGATATTGCGTATGACCAAAATACAGAAACCATGACAACAGTGTGTGAGACTGATGAGCACTGTACTAAATACAAAAGAGGTCTTGATTGGGTTAGAAATACCGTTTATTGAAGATATTCCAATTAAAAATAATCACCTTCTATTGTTTACAAGGCACCAAAGCGTATAATGACTCAATGTTCAAAGGATATCAAGCTAAAGAGATAACATAATCATTGTAATCAAACAGTGCAAAAGATTACAAAGAAATAGTTTTTTAATACATCTCCAAAGTCTACAGTAGGAAATCTTTGATAATTTTGCATTATTATGCTACAAATATGTGATAATGAAACATTAGGCTCGGATATACTAATTCGTTTCTATCGTCAATGGAACAGCTGTTACGGCCAAAAAGTATCAATTGCAAGTAGCAGAAATATAATGATTCAATCGTCCATTCAGTGAGCGTACATTTGTTCTATTACATAAGGTCATGCAAACATACTTCATAACTTTATTATCATCGAGAAATACGAAATTTCCATGCATGTTATTCTAATACAAAACATCGTGATAATAAAACAGGCTCACAGCTACACATATTATATATTAATCGTATACATGCAGGAAATCACCGCCATGTGTTAGGATACACTGTACATTTGGATGCTGATTACTGAGAATGTATACTAGTATACACTTAAAATAAAGTACATTTTGTTAACATAGGGTGTCTGATAGGAAATCTGAAATACTATTGTAACTGGTTTAGTACGTTTCAGTCTAAACATTAACCATTATTTATATTATCTTTTACTTTAAACAAGATGCGCTTTTTGAATACAGGTGTGTTGTTTTCCTCAAACAAGTTGCCTTCTTTTGAAAAGTGAAAATCATTAATGAATGTTATATGGTCAATGGTTGTCATCTTTGACTAGTAAAACCCTTGTTTAATAGTGTTGTGTAAGCAGAATAGGAATAGATATTTTTGCTTTAAATAGCGATACCATCATATCTTTAACAATACTTCCATTATTTGTCGATACAAATCATTATGATATTCCGAAGTCAGTCACTAAAATAACTTTCTGTAAAGATGGATTCCTGCATCCCAATTATTTTCCAAAAATTTCCACAGCATCACATCTTAGTTTTGAAATAGACTGGCGCTTAACTTTTAGTTTGGGGTATATATGTCAACTGCCTGGGTGTTGTTGCCACATGTGTTCACGGTGTCCTGTGTATCACATGGTGATGTACACCAGCGCTACCAGTCCCCAGATCCCTGCAGAACACCTTGAAGCTGGGAACAGAAACTGCAGATTCATCTACACGAAGGCTACAAGCATCAGTAAATATAAAGGTCACATTGAACTAATACACGTGTGAATTGTCAGACTAGTGCCACAACATTGTAGCTCACCTTAATATGTAATCAACAGCCTAAACCGACGAAAGATAGCAACATTAAATGTGTATCATGGGTGTAATAGCAAAACTCTTTTATTGAAATGTAGATGTAAACATTAGTAGCAAAACATTTGGAGTCTCAGGTTCCTTGTTCTTTCGGTTTCTAAAGGCGAAGGGCGCTCAGGGGTTGTTTGGGTGTTTATAATGGCAGGAATACATTTTGAAGTCAAATGTCTGATTAAATGTTAGAAACAAAGTACATTATAGAACTCTACATAACTACACATAGTTCAAGGTATGCATTTTGACACAAATGGCAACATTTTGGCAAACAATGTTCCAGGTTTCACACAAAGATTCCCGAAATGAATGTTGAGTCCTCTTACTAGCCTCTCGTGCACCACATTTCAGTGTATTTTTATCAACAATGGCCGAAGAATGGCAACATAAGTACTGAAATCAAATCAGAACACTAAAGGATATAAATGATCAGATTGAATATCCGATGTGGCATTTACTCCTGCAGCTCAAATATATTGAAGAGGATCTGTCGATTTAAGCTTCGGAATAATTATTTAGTTAATTATCACTCTATACAGGTCAGGTAAGGTAACGAAACGATTGTTAATACTGGAGAGATAACTTCCCTCAGCCAGTTCATCTACTGGAATTCGATTTGCGTATACACGAAACAAAATATTCCGTACACACCGCTAGCCATCAGTGGCTCTTGAACGCTGAACGTGGCTCTCAGGGTCGTCCTTCCCACGCCACTGTCGCCGACTCCAACATCTCTCCTCCGTCTCCTCTTTGAGTAGCCAGAAGTAGGGCTCACTTGACTACATCTGTTTGTCCCGGTATTCTTAAGATCATACAAAAATACATTATTCGTTTTAGCCTGATAAAACGATACTGACATTGGCTATTCTGACCTTTCAAAATACAAACTAAAACCTTTGATTTCTATCTGATCAATCATATCTCACAGTGATTTGGTATTGCTAAACGTAGACATTGTGTCTGTGGTCGGCATATTTCTTAGTTCACGTTCTACTTGGCCACGTGTGATGGAATCCTCTACTCTTGTAAGTCTGTCATAAATTACATCTCTCAAACAATGACGAATTGCGTCCAATTGTCAGTGGACGTAAAATTCTACTGATTATATCAACACAGGCACATCTTTCTTGAAACATACATCAGGAAATTCATTAATAATGTACCCGCAGACACTCGTGCACGGCTGCAAATAATACGAGCTGTGTAAATTGATTTAAATGAGACTAAGGTCTTGATTTTAGTCTCTGTTGTGTTCTCATAACTCCTTAAACTTTCTTTAAACATTCTCCACACAGAAAATAATGTTTTGAGTGGGCGTTGACGTAATATCCGATCGATCTATGCTCAACAATACACTTATATATCCATAACTGAAGTCAGACCACAAATATTTCAATAAGTTGTTAAAAATTCTTATTTGCCTCATCTCATTTACCTTTGCCACCGCCTCATGTTGAAACTAGCGCTATACAAATGGACTGTTATGTGTCATGATATGATATCTATGTGTAATATGAAATGTGCCGATCTGGTCGACCCACACGACAGTTTCGACAGTGTTAGAAACAGTGGGAAAAGTGCATCTCAAACTGGAGATGAGCTTCAAAAATTTAGAGTTGTTAGGGTGAATGGACAGACGTAATCGGCTACAAAGATGGAACGCGCATGCTTGACGTCATCGTGTCACATTGGTACAAGACATCGTTGCTGTCAAGAGTGGTGGTGCACCATATCGAGCCTGCCAAGTGGTTAAAACATCAACGTCGAGATACGTCATTAACCAGATGCCCGTATGCACGAGATGCACGACAGTAGGAGCCGGGTCAGACTCTGGAACCAGCTGCAAGTCTCTGGTCGTTAAACACTGGGTACCCGGGGTCATTATACCCTGAATACTCGAGTAATAGTTCTGTTGGGGAGAGTAACATGTCATCTGTTCTCAAATGCGAAGATCAATGTTCATGTCGTTCATCGCTGGATTGTCTAGTCCAGACTCGATTATTGACAGACCACCGCCATATAACTAGAATACTGCTGAGTGCGGCGTAAAACTAAACTCACTCGCTCACTCTTATCGTTTTTTAATCCATTTGATACCTGTGAGTTTTGTTGCAGTGTAACTACATACGCATCTGAATAATAAGGAATTAGTTACCTGTTTCTCGCAGTAGCCAATTCGTACACCATCAACTATATCATCCTTCGGGCAGATGTACACAGTACACTCCACTACCACGGGTGTGTCAGGGTAGCCTTCAAACGTGAACGGGTATAGGGTGGCATAGGCCATATCGCAGTTGGTGGTATTTTCGACGGTGAATTTGCTGAGCAGTTTGTCTTCATATTTACAACTGTAATGAATACATATGTTTGGTTTCTCAATCAGAGGATCGTAATCGGAGACGTTCTCAGGAACATAGCACACGTATAATGTTAATTCACTATCACTATGTATGCCAATCGGGGCGGTGGGGTAGCCTAGTGGTTAAAGCATTCGCCCGTCACGCCGAAGACCCGGGTTCGATTCTGTTCATGGGTACAATGTGTGAGGCCCATTTTCTGGTGTCCCCCGCCCTGATATCGCTGGAATATTGCTAAAAGCGGTGTAAAACCAAACTCACTCACTCACTCTATGCCAATCATTTGATTACAAATTCAGATATCATATTGCTGAATGATACATAATATTAAACTCACTGACTCACAAATCTAATCTCATTTCTGCAAGGCAATTATATATGAAAATAAGGAAATAAAAACGTGTTCTTTTTTTAATCACTAGTTATAGTTTGAATCATTGAGATGACTTTAATGTGATTTTATAGTCTATCGGGACTTCAAATAAACTGTCTTAATTTTAGTTAAGAATTAGATATAATACACCAGTTCATGGAAAAGTGACAGTTTGCTGCTGGTTACCGCCACATTCAGTGTTCCACCTATATCATTGTAGTGTATTCTTAACTGGACGACACAATAAGGTCGGAGTCATCATGAGCACAGGCCTGCACAATTAGGATGGTTGTTATCCAACAATGTAAGCTATTTCCTTTGTTTCCAAGAGTGTACCTCACAGTCACGGTCTCTAAATACCAGAGTATTCAGTGTTAGACACCACTAGCATCAATGCGCAACTGAGATACGATGTCAAGGATCAACCAAGTCAGCCAGTGTGACCACCCGATTACGTAGTCGGTTCTTATGACAAGATGGGTTGCTGTAGTCATATTGAGAAGCCGGCATAATGTTGCAAACGAATTATTAAAGACTGTAATTGTGTATGTACGTATTCGATTTGATGTTATCATCCAGCAATGTAAGCGTTGGTTTCGTTTTCTGTACGATATCGGGGTAAGCGTCACATCGTGATGGGATCAGCATGTAGGGCATCTTGCCACCACCTGTACAACAAAACATAATACATGTATTACTTGTACAATTATAACTCGTGTACAACTTACTTTCAAACAATGTTTAACACATCTTATCTGACCTCAACAATGCATCAACACATCAAGGAGGTGAAATATCAGGTGTTATCTTCTACAAACTAATGTAGAAACTGACGACTGCTTCCAACAGCTATTATTGAAATCCTGTTGCTTTCGTATCCGGATTAGAACTCATCTAGAGTTCTGATTAAAGTCAAATACAGAATGGTTCTTCTTTCTTCACCTATTTTATCCAGATTTATTAGATATTTCTGCATATATTAATGGCACATACTGTTACTACTTTAAAATTAGACTTGACCATGACTGCTGTTTTTCAATGAAGATGTGAAGCATCTGGAGTTACATGAACTGCGTATGAAAATGAAACATACAGCGTTATGGATTACAACTTCTTGTTTATTAAGAATTCGATATAGTGTACCAGTTCAGTTGCAGCCCTGCTATCTAAAAGTGACAGTTTGCTGTTGTTGTTGCTGTTACCGCCACAAACGACTTATTAGAGATTTGTTTATTAACAATACGTTGTAATCCATAAAGCTGTATGTTTCATTTTTAACCAACTTCTAGAATGCCCATCAAACAAGGAACTACGTATGGATTGCTACCTTAGTGTACGTATGACCCACCAGCTCGTTTGACTTACGTCGGTCATTGTAAATAACAAGTTTTTCTTCCCTGCCCAAAGTCAACGCCGTTAGCGGTGTACTGGTAAGTGGCGATGATACTTTGAAGACGCCTATCTTCAGGTTGGGTAGCACGAGTTGTGAGGCAGTTGCCTTGACACTGAAATGAGAGAATGCACAGGAGTAAAGGAAATAGAATATTTCTAATGCAATGAAAATATCCATAATATCATTTAAAATGTCTGTGGCCGGTGGGGTAGTATTGTGGTTAAAGCGTTGGCTCGTCACGTCGAAGGACTGGGTTCGAATGCTCGCATGGGTACAGTGTGTGAGGCCCATTCCTGGTGTCCCTGCCATGATATTGCTGAAATATTGCTAAAAAGCGCCGTAAAAAGTAACTAAGTCCGTTGAAATGTCTGACAAGTAAAGCATTTGACTTCGCCCTCATTCAGATTAAAGAAGATGTAAGTCACGTGTACTATTCCCACAGAAGCGTGTGATTCATAACAAAACCATCAAAGGACTGGAATGAAAGACCGAAACAGAGAGTTATAAGTTACAGAAAACAGCAAATATTTTAGAATTATTGCAGCCAGTTTTTATTCATCATGCAAGAGGCCCCTGAAATAAAGTTCAACTTGTCTGTTACCATGTTATGCCCCTTTGGTTGGAGAGGGACTGAAGTTCTGATATTTCTGGATTTGTCAGCATCACGTCCGGCTTCCATTGTATCACTGGTACGACTCAGTCCACACTCTGTTGCTTAGTTACCAGGGGGGTCACTGTGGTACAGTCGTGAAAGGTGTCACAATTCGCCATACAGAGTTGCATGATTGTGGGTTCGAAAACCGGTTCGCCTGATTATGTCTCTCGGTTTGTCAGGACCATACCCGGGATTGTAGGCTTCATGGACCTGAACTACAATACTGCAGCTTCCCCGCATATTTAGCCTCCATTCTGTTATTAACATAAACACTGCGACTGTCTGTCCACTCGGACGTTTACAAATGATTGCAAACCATATTGTTTACAAAAATGTTCAGCTTTGAAATCCTTTCATCTCATACTGACCGAGAGAGCGGAAATCCAGTGTAAACCGCCAGTTCTTAGTCTGATGGATGACACCGTACCAACAACAGGTCGACATGTCGTCAATGATTTCATTCATTCAATATTCCTTTCAAACGAAAAAGAAACAGCTGAAAGTTCTTCCACCTGCTCCCATTTAGTAAAGGAAGCCGTCGTGGTCCTATTTAAAGTGTGTGGTTTTCGGCACTGTTTTTCGGTTTATAGAAATAAGAAATATTGGCTTTAGTTTACAAAAACTAAACCATTGTACCACTGAATGCAAATAACAAACCGCTTCACCAGTACGGCGCATGACGTCACCCTGGCCGAAGGCGTTTGATGGCTGCCAACCAGGTAAGGCACAGGTTAGGATTTGTGTTTCCACTGCTAGTGTGGAGAATTTCATGGCGCCGAAGAAGGGGCGTTGTAGGCTTGTAAACTTTGATGACTTAAAATATCATTTTGGTACATATTATTAATGTGACTATGTTCTGTGTTGCTGATGGAACATAAAGTTACTGTAGAAGATATTGTCATCATATTTTGGGGACTTTGTTCAGTATGCAGTCCGGATGAAACCAAGCGTGAACTTTGACATGTAAGTTTACTACTGTTATGTTAATATTTGTACCTGGATTATCATGGTTAGGAATTTCATTGTCGCCACAGAACGAAATGAACACAATCTAAATCTCACCACTCCTCACCTTACCTGGCAATTAATTTATTACTTAATATTTCAACTTTAGGAAATTTGTGTGCAGATAGGCGTTTCATATGATCGGGAAGTTGCTTCGTGGAATGTTAATATGTGCTGTTGACATTTGACCAAGGCGTATAAAACACAAGAATGTACAATCGGTATCCTTCGCCATCTCAAGAACTCACCTCACTGGAGGCACAATTGACACACTGACCGGATCTCCATCTGTGTTGGGAATGCAGGTCAGTCTGTAGACAATGGAACTGCTTCCTCCCACCACATATGGTTTGGTAGGTTTTGTGGAAACCGGTCTGTCTTGCACTTCAATGAGAAATGCCGCTTCCGCTATGTCCTGTAACGATACACACTATCTGTTTCATGTCTGATTTGGGATTTAGATGTTTTAGGCAGCTTTTAGTGGTTCGCTCATCACACAAAAGACCCGGGTTCAATTCCCCATAAGGGTACAATGTGTGAAACCAATTTCTGGTGTCCCCTGTCGTAATATTGACGAATATTGCCAAAAACGGCGTGAAGCTATGGTCACTAACACTTTTGAACCGCCATATGACGCTTTGGTTCATTTGAAACCATTTCAGCAAATGGAGAGATATATTTTCATTCACACAGTTGTTTCAGTCTAGATTATCTTTCCATGAATAACCTTGTGTTGACGTGTTATATTTACACAATGTATATTTACTTTGCTGTGTGTATAATGTTGTGGTGTGGTGGACAGGGATATGTCCGATGCAGTTGTGCAGGTCCGAAGAGAGATGTGGGACCAGTGGATGCAAGTGTTTAGATGAAGTCGTTGTCACAGCAGCCAGCTGTGCAAAAGCAGGTAACCTGTGAGATAAGCTAGTCAGAGTTTGATAAGTGATTTGACAGTTCAACTGAATGGTTTCTGTGATATATGATATACATTTTGAGATGAGATACTCAACTATATATTGTTTTATGCATGATTGACTTTGAATTCCACGTTAGGACTGAATGCGTTCACACGGTATATTCTACTTCAATTCTATTTTACCTAGATGTACGATTTGTAGAACAGTTCTGTTATAGCGTCGACAAATGATTAACATTCAACCTTTGTGATCCTGACAGCACTTTAGTCATTTCATGTGATGAGTGACCATGATTTGTTGTCATTTTGTGTAATAACTGAAATATTCTGTCACTACACGTATTGTCTAGTGTTCACAGGCACTTCACGAAAGGACTGATTCATTACTGATTATACAGACTGAATGTAACATATATATCGCACACATGAGATACTGTAGCGTGTTGCACATGTACTATTCCTGTGCAAGAGGTGAAGATACACAGTGAAATATTTACACATTACATCGAGCTGACTACCGAAAGGTATACTACGACACTGCTCTGCATATTGCCAAAGGCACAGGGAATGTTCGGTCTGATAAAATATGTCTGTGTTACCTGCCGGAAAATTGCATCTCTCTCACCTCAGTGGATAATCACCACTGAAGGGCATGTGAAGCGCAGTCCCTAACTATCTCGGAGGAAAAGCTACACTGACTTCGCCTGATGTTTATGCTGATGAGGCCTGAGTTTGGTGAGTATGATGCTGGGATTGAAACCTTTGATCAACGTTTTCTGGTGCTAATAAGAGATGCAACTCTGCACAGTGAACTGCCTTGCCTAAAATGACAGGGCAACTGTAAGTGTTATAAAACTAAATAGGAGCGCCGAGAATTTGTTTTGTGCAAAATCACGTTGGATTCAGAAAATACACTTTCACTTACAATATATGAAATAATTTTCAAAGCATCAATGAAGAATGTGCAGTATATTGAAGAAACGCAGCCCCTATTGCCATTACTACTCCGATTTTAGAACCACAGACCACTGGAATTTGAAAGAGGGAATAACTACTTATGCGCAGGCAAATGTCACGTACCATACATGAAGAGGGAAGGTTCACATCGTTATTGTCAATCGTGAAGTGTTGTGTACGATTGGGGCATGATGGAATATTGCCAGCGACAAAAAGATCGAGGTTGTATGAAGAGTTTTTATGTATGTCGACCGAGCTGTCATTGTAGCAAGCTGGAACAAAAAACAACATTATATTCATTGACGTTTTCATTTCCATGAACGTGACGTGACTACATGTTAAATAGACTGAACTCAGTTTGCTATCCCAAATTGTAAATACGTAAGTAGTTTGCAGAAGCAAAATGAAAATAATCGCTTGTTGGAATAAGCTCTCGATCCGTAGTTCTTTGGTTATTTAGTGGGTGGAGTCTCACAAGCTGAAACATACGTACTGATCTTGAAGGGGTGAGCCGAAGGCAGGTTTGATACCCGAAGATGCTGTCAAACACAACAGAATGCAACATTATTCCGTGAGAAGGGTAGGGAAGTTACATATTTTCCACATCTACTTACCACATAAACATTATCATTGCTACATCTACAACAGCGACTCTATGCATAGCCTCCACAATCCCTGAATAATTAACCACAAAATAACAAAACTCTCTACCGATTACCATGACCTCTCTGGTCTACACGAAGACTTACATTCTACAGCATTGTCTAAGACCATGAGCGGTTTATTATTCTTAGGCTAAAAGTACACAATGAACTTACCACAAAATAATCATTGTCACAAGAGCGGTCATTTACATACAGTATCAACTGACAATTTACACCTATACACCTAAACGAAAACATGTACAATCTTAGAGGGGGTAGATGAAATGCATATCGGGATCGGGTTGATAATATAATGTGCTCACAGTTGGAATTGGAGTCGTAGTCTGAAATAAAAAAAGTTTGGAATATGAGAGGTTTTCAATTTGTCAGACTGACTTCAGAACAGAAACATTATTAAACGATTCTTTTATAACAAACTGTAGTGTTACATGGAATCAAACGCAGAAAGAAACGCTACAAAACACTGTGTATCGATTACCTATTACCTACTGAGACCCTAGTGAAAACTTATACCATATTATATGGGGTAAATGAAAGCCGTATCAAGATTGGGTTGATAATGTAATGTTCTCACAGCTTGAATGTTCTCCCCTTAAAAATTGTTTCAATATTGGAGGTTTTCAATTTGTCAGTCAGTTCTTAGAACTAAAGACTTGTTCTTTAACAGCATCAAAGACCATGAACGTTTCGTTATTTGTAGGCTACAAGGACATAATGAACTTACAGGAAAATTGTCATTGTCATAAGAGCGGTCATTTACATACAGTATCAACTGACAATTTACACCCTTTCACCTAAAAGAAAACTTATACCATATTATAAGGGGTTAAATTAAGTACACATGGGGATTGGTTTGATAATAGAATCTACTCACTTTTGTAGTGGTCGGTTAAAACAAAACGTTTGCAGTGTGAGAGGTTTTCAATTTGTCAGACAGATTTCAGTACTATTGCACTTTTAGTAGTATTCTTTTATAGCTGTAATGCTATATGGAAACAAAAGCACAAAGAAACACTACAAAAACGGTGTACACTGCCACCACTTCTCTGGGCGTGATAAAGACTTGTTCTTTAACAGCATCAAAGACTATGAACGTTTCGTTATTTGTAGGTTACAAGGACATAATGAACTTACAGGAAAATTATCATTGTCATAAGAGCGGTCATTTACATACAGTATCAACTGACAATTTACACCCTTTCACCTAAAAGAAAACTTATACCATATTATAAGGGGTTAAATTAAGTACACATGGGGATTGGTTTGATAATAGAATATACTCACTTTTGTAGTGGTCGGCTGAAACAAAACGTTTGCAGTGTGAGAGGTTTTCAATTTGTCAGACAGATTTCAGTACTATTGCACTTTTAGTAGTATTCTTTTATAGCTGTAATGCTATATGGAAACAAAAGCACAAAGAAACACTACAAAAACGGTGTACACTGCCACCACTTCTCTGGACGAGATAAAGACTTGTTCTTTAACAGCATCAAAGACCATGAACGTTTCGTTATTTGTAGGCTACAAGGACATAATGAACTTACAGGAAAATTATCATTGTCATAAGAGCGGCCATTTACATACAGTATCAAGTGACAATTTACATCTTTACACCTAAACGAAAACAGTTTACACGCTGACACCTAAAAGAAAACCTGTACCATATTAACAGGTGGAAAGTTAAGTACACATGGGGATTGGTTTGATAATAGAACATACTCACTTTTGTAGTGGTCGGCTGAAAGAAAACGTTTGCAGTGTGAGAGGTTTTCAATTTATCAGACAGATTTCAGTACTATTGCACTTTTAGTAGTGTTCTTTTATAGCTGTAATGCTATATGGAAACAAAAGCACAAAGAAACACTACAAAAACGGTGTACACTGCCACCACTTCTCTGGGCGAGATAAAGACTTTTTCTTTAACAGCATCAAAGACCATGAACGTTTCGTTATTTGTAGGCTACAAGGACATAATGAACTTACAGGAAAAATTTCATTGTCATAAGAGCGGTCATTTACATACAGTATCAACTGACAATTTACACCCTTTCACCTAAAAGAAAACTTATACCATATTATAAGGGGTTAAATTAAGTACACATGGGGATTGGTTTGATAATAGAATCTACTCACTTTTGTAGTGGTCGGTTAAAACAAAACGTTTGCAGTGTGAGAGGTTTTCAATTTGTCAGACAGATTTCAGTACTATTGCACTTTTAGTAGTATTCTTTTATAGCTGTAATGCTATATGGAAACAAAAGCACAAAGAAACACTACAAAAACGGTGTACACTGCCACCACTTCTCTGGGCGTGATAAAGACTTGTTCTTTAACAGCATCAAAGACTATGAACGTTTCGTTATTTGTAGGCTACAAGGACATAATGAACTTACAGGAAAATTGTCATTGTCATAAGAGCGGTCATTTACATACAGTATCAAATGACAACTTACACCCTTTCACCTAAAAGAAAACTTATACCATATTATAAGGGGTTAAATTAAGTACACATGGGGATTGGTTTGATAATAGAATCTACTCACTTTTGTAGTGGTCGGCTGAAACAAAACGTTTGCAGTGTGAGAGGTTTTCAATTTGTCAGACAGATTTCAGTACTATTGCACTTTTAGTAGTGTTCTTTTATAGCTGTAATGCTATATGGAAACAAAAGCACAAAGAAACACTACAAAAACGGTGTACACTGCCACCACTTCTCTGGGCGTGATAAAGACTTGTTCTTTAACAGCATCAAAGACTATGAACGTTTCGTTATTTGTAGGCTACAAGGACATAATGAACTTACAGGAAAATTATCATTGTCATAAGAGCGGTCATTTACATACAGTATCAACTGACAATTTACACCCTTTCACCTAAAAGAAAACTTATACCATATTATAAGGGGTTAAATTAAGTACACATGGGGATTGGTTTGATAATAGAATATACTCACTTTTGTAGTGGTCGGCTGAAACAAAACGTTTGCAGTGTGAGAGGTTTTCAATTTGTCAGACAGATTTCAGTACTATTGCACTTTTAGTAGTATTCTTTTATAGCTGTAATGCTATATGGAAACAAAAGCACAAAGAAACACTACAAAAACGGTGTACACTGCCACCACTTCTCTGGGCGAGATAAAGACTTGTTCCTTAACAGCATCAAAGACCATGAACGTTTCGTTATTTGTAGGCTACAAGGACATAATGAACTTACAGGAAAATTATCATTGTCATAAGAGCGGCCATTTACATACAGTATCAAGTGACAATTTACATCTTTACACCTAAACGAAAACAGTTTACACGCTGACACCTAAAAGAAAACCTGTACCATATTAACAGGTGGAAAGTTAAGTACACATGGGGATTGGTTTGATAATAGAATATACTCACTTTTGTAGTGGTCGGCTGAAACAAAACGTTTGCAGTGTGAGAGGTTTTCAATTTGTCAGACAGATTTCAGTACTATTGCACTTTTAGTAGTGTTCTTTTATAGCTGTAATGCTATATGGAAACAGAAGCACAAAGAAACACTACAAAAACGGTGTACACTGCCACCACTTCTCTGGGCGTGATAAAGACTTGTTCTTTAACAGCATCAAAGACCATGAACGTTTCGTTATTTGTAGGCTACAAGGACATAATGAACTTACAGGAAAATTATCATTGTCATAAGAGCGGTCATTTACATACAGTATCAACTGACAATTTACACCCTTTCACCTAAAAGAAAACTTATACCATATTATAAGGGGTTAAATTAAGTACACATGGGGATTGGTTTGATAATAGAATATACTCACTTTTGTAGTGGTCGGTTAAAACAAAACGTTTGCAGTGTGAGAGGTTTTCAATTTGTCAGACAGATTTCAGTACTATTGCACTTTTAGTAGTATTCTTTTATAGCTGTAATGCTATATGGAAACAAAAGCACAAAGAAACACTACAAAAACGGTGTACACTGCCACCACTTCTCTGGGCGTGATAAAAACTTGTTCTTTAACAGCATCAAAGACTATGAACGTTTCGTTATTTGTAGGTTACAAGTACATAATGAACTTGCAGGAAAATTATCATTGTCATAAGAGCGGTCATTTACATACAGTATCAACTGACAATTTACACCCTTTCACCTAAAAGAAAACTTATACCATATTATAAGGGGTTAAATTAAGTACACATGGGGATTGGTTTGATAATAGAATCTACTCACTTTTGTAGTGGTCGGTTAAAACAAAACGTTTGCAGTGTGAGAGGTTTTCAATTTGTCAGACAGAGTTCAGTACTATTGCACTTTTAGTAGTATTCTTTTATAGCTGTAATGCTATATGGAAACAAAAGCACAAAGAAACACTACAAAAACGGTGTACACTGCCACCACTTCTCTGGGCGAGATAAAGACTTTTTCTTTAACAGCATCAAAGACCATGAACGTTTCGTTATTTGTAGGCTACAAGGACATAATGAACTTACAGGAAAAATTTCATTGTCATAAGAGCGGTCATTTACATACAGTATCAACTGACAATTTACACCCTTTCACCTAAAAGAAAACTTATACCATATTATAAGGGGTTAAATTAAGTACACATGGGGATTGGTTTGATAATAGAATCTACTCACTTTTGTAGTGGTCGGTTAAAACAAAACGTTTGCAGTGTGAGAGGTTTTCAATTTGTCAGACAGATTTCAGTACTATTGCACTTTTAGTAGTATTCTTTTATAGCTGTAATGCTATATGGAAACAAAAGCACAAAGAAACACTACAAAAACGGTGTACACTGCCACCACTTCTCTGGGCGTGATAAAGACTTGTTCTTTAACAGCATCAAAGACTATGAACGTTTCGTTATTTGTAGGCTACAAGGACATAATGAACTTACAGGAAAATTGTCATTGTCATAAGAGCGGTCATTTACATACAGTATCAAATGACAACTTACACCCTTTCACCTAAAAGAAAACTTATACCATATTATAAGGGGTTAAATTAAGTACACATGGGGATTGGTTTGATAATAGAATATACTCACTTTTGTAGTGGTCGGCTGAAACAAAACGTTTGCAGTGTGAGAGGTTTTCAATTTGTCAGACAGATTTCAGTACTATTGCACTTTTAGTAGTGTTCTTTTATAGCTGTAATGCTATATGGAAACAAAAGCACAAAGAAACACTACAAAAACGGTGTACACTGCCACCACTTCTCTGGGCGTGATAAAGACTTGTTCTTTAACAGCATCAAAGACTATGAACGTTTCGTTATTTGTAGGCTACAAGGACATAATGAACTTACAGGAAAATTATCATTGTCATAAGAGCGGTCATTTACATACAGTATCAACTGACAATTTACACCCTTTCACCTAAAAGAAAACTTATACCATATTATAAGGGGTTAAATTAAGTACACATGGGGATTGGTTTGATAATAGAATATACTCACTTTTGTAGTGGTCGGCTGAAACAAAACGTTTGCAGTGTGAGAGGTTTTCAATTTGTCAGACAGATTTCAGTACTATTGCACTTTTAGTAGTATTCTTTTATAGCTGTAATGCTATATGGAAACAAAAGCACAAAGAAACACTACAAAAACGGTGTACACTGCCACCACTTCTCTGGGCGAGATAAAGACTTGTTCCTTAACAGCATCAAAGACCATGAACGTTTCGTTATTTGTAGGCTACAAGGACATAATGAACTTACAGGAAAATTATCATTGTCATAAGAGCGGCCATTTACATACAGTATCAAGTGACAATTTACATCTTTACACCTAAACGAAAACAGTTTACACGCTGACACCTAAAAGAAAACCTGTACCATATTAACAGGTGGAAAGTTAAGTACACATGGGGATTGGTTTGATAATAGAATATACTCACTTTTGTAGTGGTCGGCTGAAACAAAACGTTTGCAGTGTGAGAGGTTTTCAATTTGTCAGACAGATTTCAGTACTATTGCACTTTTAGTAGTGTTCTTTTATAGCTGTAATGCTATATGGAAACAGAAGCACAAAGAAACACTACAAAAACGGTGTACACTGCCACCACTTCTCTGGGCGTGATAAAGACTTGTTCTTTAACAGCATCAAAGACCATGAACGTTTCGTTATTTGTAGGCTACAAGGACATAATGAACGTACAGGAAAATTATCATTGTCATAAGAGCGGTCATTTACATACAGTATCAACTGACAATTTACACCCTTTCACCTAAAAGAAAACTTATACCATATTATAAGGGGTTAAATTAAGTACACATGGGGATTGGTTTGATAATAGAATATACTCACTTTTGTAGTGGTCGGTTAAAACAAAACGTTTGCAGTGTGAGAGGTTTTCAATTTGTCAGACAGATTTCAGTACTATTGCACTTTTAGTAGTATTCTTTTATAGCTGTAATGCTATATGGAAACAAAAGCACAAAGAAACACTACAAAAACGGTGTACACTGCCACCACTTCTCTGGGCGTGATAAAAACTTGTTCTTTAACAGCATCAAAGACTATGAACGTTTCGTTATTTGTAGGTTACAAGTACATAATGAACTTGCAGGAAAATTATCATTGTCATAAGAGCGGTCATTTACATACAGTATCAACTGACAATTTACACCCTTTCACCTAAAAGAAAACTTATACCATATTATAAGGGGTTAAATTAAGTACACATGGGGATTGGTTTGATAATAGAATCTACTCACTTTTGTAGTGGTCGGTTAAAACAAAACGTTTGCAGTGTGAGAGGTTTTCAATTTGTCAGACAGAGTTCAGTACTATTGCACTTTTAGTAGTATTCTTTTATAGCTGTAATGCTATATGGAAACAAAAGCACAAAGAAACACTACAAAAACGGTGTACACTGCCACCACTTCTCTGGGCGAGATAAAGACTTGTTCCTTAACAGCATCAAAGACCATGAACGTTTCGTTATTTGTAGGCTACAAGGACATAATGAACTTACAGGAAAATTATCATTGTCATAAGAGCGGCCATTTACATACAGTATCAAGTGACAATTTACATCTTTACACCTAAACGAAAACAGTTTACACGCTGACACCTAAAAGAAAACCTGTACCATATTAACAGGTGGAAAGTTAAGTACACATGGGGATTGGTTTGATAATAGAATATACACACTTTTGTAGTGGTCGGCTGAAAGAAAACGTTTGCAGTGTGAGAGGTTTTCAATTTGTCAGACAGATTTCAGTACTATTGCACTTTTAGTAGTGTTCTTTTATAGCTGTAATGCTATATGGAAACAAAAGCACAAAGAAACACTACAAAAACGGTGTACACTGCCACCACTTCTCTGGGCGAGATAAAGACTTGTTCTTTAACAGCATCAAAGACTATGAACGTTTCGTTTTTTGTAGGCTACAAGGACATAATGAACTTACAGGAAAATTGTCACTGTCATAAGAGCGGTCATTTACATACAGTGTCAACTGACAATTTACACCCTTTCACCTAAAAGAAAACTTATACCATATTATAAGGGGTTAAATTAAGTACACATGGGGATTGGTTTGATAATAGAATCTACTCACTTTTGTAGTGGTCGGCTGAAACAAAACGTTTGCAGTGTGAGAGGTTTTCAATTTGTCAGACAGATTTCAGTACTATTGCACTTTTAGTAGTATTCTTTTATAGCTGTAATGCTATATGGAAACAAAAGCACAAAGAAACACTACAAAAACGGTGTACACTGCCACCACTTCTCTGGGCGTGATAAAAACTTGTTCTTTAACAGCATCAAAGACTATGAACGTTTCGTTATTTGTAGGCTACAAGGACATAATGAACTTGCAGGAAAATTATCATTGTCATAAGAGCGGTCATTTACATACAGTATCAAATGACAATTTACACCCTTTCACCTAAAAGAAAACTTATACCATATTATAAGGGGTTAAATTAAGTACACATAGGGATTGGTTTGATAATAGAATATACTCACTTTTGTAGTGGTCGGCTGAAACAAAACGTTTGCAGTGTGAGAGGTTTTCAATTTGTCAGACAGATTTCAGTACTATTGCACTTTTAGTAGTATTCTTTTATAGCTGTAATGCTATATGGAAACAAAAGCACAAAGAAACACTACAAAAACGGTGTACACTGCCACCACTTCTCTGGGCGAGATAAAGACTTGTTCCTTAACAGCATCAAAGACCATGAACGTTTCGTTATTTGTAGGCTACAAGGACATAATGAACTTACAGGAAAATTATCATTGTCATAAGAGCGGTCATTTACATACAGTATCAACTGACAATTTACATCTTTACACCTAAACGAAAACAATTTACACGCTGACACCTAAAAGAAAACCTGTACCATATTAACAGGTGGAAAGTTAAGTACACATGGGGATTGGTTTGATAATAGAATATACTCACTTTTGTAATGGTTGACTGAAACAAAACGTTTGCAGTGTGAGAGGTTTTCAATTTGTCAGACAGATTTCAGTACTATTGCACTTTTAGTAGTATTCTTTTATAGCTGTAATGCTATATGGAAACAAAAGCACAAAGAAACACTACAAAAACGGTGTACACTGCCACCACTTCTCTGGACGAGATAAAGACTTGTTCTTTAACAGCATCAAAGACCATGAACGTTTCGTTATTTGTAGGCTACAAGGACATAATGAACTTACAGGAAAATTATCATTGTCATAAGAGCGGCCATTTACATACAGTATCAAGTGACAATTTACATCTTTACACCTAAACGAAAACAGTTTACACGCTGACACCTAAAAGAAAACCTGTACCATATTAACAGGTGGAAAGTTAAGTACACATGGGGATTGGTTTGATAATAGAATATACTCACTTTTGTAGTGGTCGGCTGAAAGAAAACGTTTGCAGTGTGAGAGGTTTTCAATTTGTCAGACAGATTTGAGTACTATTGCACTTTTAGTAGTGTTCTTTTATAGCTGTAATGCTATATGGAAACAAAAGCACAAAGAAACACTACAAAAACGGTGTACACTGCCACCACTTCTCTGGGCGAGATAAAGACTTGTTCTTTAACAGCATCAAAGACTATGAACGTTTCGTTTTTTGTAGGCTACAAGGACATAGTGAACTTACAGGAAAATTATCATTGTCATAAGAGCGGTCATTTACATACAGTGTCAACTGACAATTTACACCCTTTCACCTAAAAGAAAACTTATACCATATTATAAGGGGTTAAATTAAGTACACATGGGGATTGGTTTGATAATAGAATATACTCACTTTTGTAGTGGTCGGTTAAAACAAAACGTTTGCAGTGTGAGAGGTTTTCAATTTGTCAGACAGATTTCAGTACTATTGCACTTTTAGTAGTATTCTTTTATAGCTGTAATGCTATATGGAAACAAAAGCACAAAGAAACACTACAAAAACGGTGTACACTGCCACCACTTCTCTGGGCGTGATAAAGACTTGTTCTTTAACAGCATCAAAGACTATGAACGTTTCGTTATTTGTAGGCTACAAGGACATAATGAACTTACAGGAAAATTGTCATTGTCATAAGAGCGGTCATTTACATACAGTATCAAATGACAACTTACACCCTTTCACCTAAAAGAAAACTTATACCATATTATAAGGGGTTAAATTAAGTACACATGGGGATTGGTTTGATAATAGAATATACTCACTTTTGTAGTGGTCGGCTGAAACAAAACGTTTGCAGTGTGAGAGGTTTTCAATTTGTCAGACAGATTTCAGTACTATTGCACTTTTAGTAGTGTTCTTTTATAGCTGTAATGCTATATGGAAACAAAAGCACAAAGAAACACTACAAAAACGGTGTACACTGCCACCACTTCTCTGGGCGTGATAAAGACTTGTTCTTTAACAGCATCAAAGACTATGGACGTTTCGTTATTTGTAGGCTACAAGGACATAATGAACTTACAGGAAAATTATCATTGTCATAAGAGCGGTCATTTACATACAGTATCAACTGACAATTTACACCCTTTCACCTAAAAGAAAACTTATACCATATTATAAGGGGTTAAATTAAGTACACATGGGGATTGGTTTGATAATAGAATATACTCACTTTTGTAGTGGTCGGCTGAAACAAAACGTTTGCAGTGTGAGAGGTTTTCAATTTGTCAGACAGATTTCAGTACTATTGCACTTTTAGTAGTATTCTTTTATAGCTGTAATGCTATATGGAAACAAAAGCACAAAGAAACACTACAAAAACGGTGTACACTGCCACCACTTCTCTGGGCGAGATAAAGACTTGTTCCTTAACAGCATCAAAGACCATGAACGTTTCGTTATTTGTAGGCTACAAGGACATAATGAACTTACAGGAAAATTATCAGTGTCATAAGAGCGGCCATTTACATACAGTATCAAGTGACAATTTACATCTTTACACCTAAACGAAAACAGTTTACACGCTGACACCTAAAAGAAAACCTGTACCATATTAACAGGTGGAAAGTTAAGTACACATGGGGATTGGTTTGATAATAGAATATACTCACTTTTGTAGTGGTCGGCTGAAACAAAACGTTTGCAGTGTGAGAGGTTTTCAATTTGTCAGACAGATTTCAGTACTATTGCACTTTTAGTAGTGTTCTTTTATAGCTGTAATGCTATATGGAAACAGAAGCACAAAGAAACACTACAAAAACGGTGTACACTGCCACCACTTCTCTGGGCGTGATAAAGACTTTTTCTTTAACAGCATCAAAGACCATGAACGTTTCGTTATTTGTAGGCTACAAGGACATAATGAACTTACAGGAAAATTGTCATTGTCATAAGAGCGGTCATTTACATACAGTATCAACTGACAATTTACACCCTTTCACCTAAAAGAAAACTTATACCATATTATAAGGGGTTAAATTAAGTACACATGGGGATTGGTTTGATAATAGAATATACTCACTTTTGTAGTGGTCGGTTAAAACAAAACGTTTGCAGTGTGAGAGGTTTTCAATTTGTCAGACAGATTTCAGTACTATTGCACTTTTAGTAGTATTCTTTTATAGCTGTAATGCTATATGGAAACAAAAGCACAAAGAAACACTACAAAAACGGTGTACACTGCCACCACTTCTCTGGGCGTGATAAAAACTTGTTCTTTAACAGCATCAAAGACTATGAACGTTTCGTTATTTGTAGGTTACAAGTACATAATGAACTTGCAGGAAAATTATCATTGTCATAAGAGCGGTCATTTACATACAGTATCAACTGACAAGTTACACCCTTTCACCTAAAAGAAAACTTATACCATATTATAAGGGGTTAAATTAAGTACACATGGGGATTGGTTTGATAATAGAATCTACTCACTTTTGTAGTGGTCGGTTAAAACAAAACGTTTGCAGTGTGAGAGGTTTTCAATTTGTCAGACAGAGTTCAGTACTATTGCACTTTTAGTAGTATTCTTTTATAGCTGTAATGCTATATGGAAACAAAAGCACAAAGAAACACTACAAAAACGGTGTACACTGCCACCACTTCTCTGGGCGAGATAAAGACTTGTTCCTTAACAGCATCAAAGACCATGAACGTTTCGTTATTTGTAGGCTACAAGGACATAATGAACTTACAGGAAAATTATCATTGTCATAAGAGCGGCCATTTACATACAGTATCAAGTGACAATTTACATCTTTACACCTAAACGAAAACAGTTTACACGCTGACACCTAAAAGAAAACCTGTACCATATTAACAGGTGGAAAGTTAAGTACACATGGGGATTGGTTTGATAATAGAATATACTCACTTTTGTAGTGGTCGGCTGAAAGAAAACGTTTGCAGTGTGAGAGGTTTTCAATTTGTCAGACAGATTTCAGTACTATTGCACTTTTAGTAGTGTTCTTTTATAGCTGTAATGCTATATGGAAACAAAAGCACAAAGAAACACTACAAAAACGGTGTACACTGCCACCACTTCTCTGGGCGAGATAAAGACTTGTTCTTTAACAGCATCAAAGACTATGAACGTTTCGTTTTTTGTAGGCTACAAGGACATAATGAACTTACAGGAAAATTGTCACTGTCATAAGAGCGGTCATTTACATACAGTGTCAACTGACAATTTACACCCTTTCACCTAAAAGAAAACTTATACCATATTATAAGGGGTTAAATTAAGTACACATGGGGATTGGTTTGATAATAGAATCTACTCACTTTTGTAGTGGTCGGCTGAAACAAAACGTTTGCAGTGTGAGAGGTTTTCAATTTGTCAGACAGATTTCAGTACTATTGCACTTTTAGTAGTATTCTTTTATAGCTGTAATGCTATATGGAAACAAAAGCACAAAGAAACACTACAAAAACGGTGTACACTGCCACCACTTCTCTGGGCGTGATAAAAACTTGTTCTTTAACAGCATCAAAGACTATGAACGTTTCGTTATTTGTAGGCTACAAGGACATAATGAACTTGCAGGAAAATTATCATTGTCATAAGAGCGGTCATTTACATACAGTATCAAATGACAATTTACACCCTTTCACCTAAAAGAAAACTTATACCATATTATAAGGGGTTAAATTAAGTACACATAGGGATTGGTTTGATAATAGAATATACTCACTTTTGTAGTGGTCGGCTGAAACAAAACGTTTGCAGTGTGAGAGGTTTTCAATTTGTCAGACAGATTTCAGTACTATTGCACTTTTAGTAGTATTCTTTTATAGCTGTAATGCTATATGGAAACAAAAGCACAAAGAAACACTACAAAAACGGTGTACACTGCCACCACTTCTCTGGGCGAGATAAAGACTTGTTCCTTAACAGCATCAAAGACCATGAACGTTTCGTTATTTGTAGGCTACAAGGACATAATGAACTTACAGGAAAATTATCATTGTCATAAGAGCGGTCATTTACATACAGTATCAACTGACAATTTACATCTTTACACCTAAACGAAAACAATTTACACGCTGACACCTAAAAGAAAACCTGTACCATATTAACAGGTGGAAAGTTAAGTACACATGGGGATTGGTTTGATAATAGAATATACTCACTTTTGTAGTGGTTGACTGAAACAAAACGTTTGCAGTGTGAGAGGTTTTCAATTTGTCAGACAGATTTCAGTACTATTGCACTTTTAGTAGTATTCTTTTATAGCTGTAATGCTATATGGAAACAAAAGCACAAAGAAACACTACAAAAACGGTGTACACTGCCACCACTTCTCTGGACGAGATAAAGACTTGTTCTTTAACAGCATCAAAGACCATGAACGTTTCGTTATTTGTAGGCTACAAGGACATAATGAACTTACAGGAAAATTATCATTGTCATAAGAGCGGCCATTTACATACAGTATCAACTGACAATTTACATCTTTACACCTAAACGAAAACAGTTTACACGCTGACACCTAAAAGAAAACCTGTACCATATTAACAGGTGGAAAGTTAAGTACACATGGGGATTGGTTTGATAATAGAATATACTCACTTTTGTAGTGGTCGGCTGAAAGAAAACGTTTGCAGTGTGAGAGGTTTTCAATTTGTCAGACAGATTTGAGTACTATTGCACTTTTAGTAGTGTTCTTTTATAGCTGTAATGCTATATGGAAACAAAAGCACAAAGAAACACTACAAAAACGGTGTACACTGCCACCACTTCTCTGGGCGAGATAAAGACTTGTTCTTTAACAGCATCAAAGACTATGAACGTTTCGTTTTTTGTAGGCTACAAGGACATAGTGAACTTACAGGAAAATTATCATTGTCATAAGAGCGGTCATTTACATACAGTGTCAACTGACAATTTACACCCTTTCACCTAAAAGAAAACTTATACCATATTATAAGGGGTTAAATTAAGTACACATAGGGATTGGTTTGATAATAGAATCTACTCACTTTTGTAGTGATCGGTTAAAACAAAACGTTTGCAGTGTGAGAGGTTTTCAATTTGTCAGACAGATTTCAGTACTATTGCACTTTTAGTAGTATTCTTTTATAGCTGTAATGCTATATGGAAACAAAAGCACAAAGAAACACTACAAAAACGGTGTACACTGCCACCACTTCTCTGGGCGTGATAAAGACTTGTTCTTTAACAGCATCAAAGACTATGAACGTTTCGTTATTTGTAGGCTACAAGGACGTAATGAACTTACAGGAAAATTATCATTGTCATAAGAGCGGTCATTTACATACAGTATCAACTGACAATTTACATCTTTACACCTAACGAAAACAGTTTACACGCTGACACCTAAAAGAAAACCTGTACCATATTAACAGGTGGAAAGTTAAGTACACATGGGGATTGGTTTGATAATAGAATATACTCACGTTTGTAGTGGTTGACTGAAACAAAACGTTTGCAATGTGAGAGGTTTTCAGTTTGTCGGACAGACGAATCAGTACTATTGCACTTTTAGTAGTATTCTTTTATAGCTGTAATGCTATATGGAAACAAAAGCACAAAGAATCACTACAAAACACTTTGTATCGATTACCTTCGCATCTCTGATTTACACGAAGATATATATTCTACCACGTTGTCTAAGACCATTAGTGGTTTATTATTCTTTGGCTACAAGGGCATAATGAACTCACATTAACATTTGCATTGTCACATCTACAACTGCGACCATTTACGTCCAGTATCAACTGACAGTTTACACCCATATACCCTATCGAAAACTTATACCATATTATAAGGGGTAAACGAAAACTATATCAGGATTGGGTTGCTAATGTAACGTTCTCATAGTGTGACTGTTCTGCCCCATAAAAATGTTTGCAGTATCGGAGGTTTTGAATTTGTCAGACAGTACTGCAACATTATTAGTAATATTCATTTATAACACACTGTAATGTCACATGGAAACAAAAGCGCAAAGAAACACTACAAAACGCTGCATACACTGCCACCACTTCTTCTATCATATCGTCTAAGAGGATTAGTGGTTAATTATTGGCTACAAGGAAATAGGGAACTGGTATTAATATCAGTTTTGTTACATCTTTAACAGAAGTCATATAATATAACAATCAAACTTATGACAAGTTGAATAGCGAATTACTTACTCCGTTTGGAAGAAACATAGTTTAGAAATCACTTCTGCTTCCTAAATTAAATACCTATTTGCTACAGTCCCAAATCACAATGTTTTGGATAAACGTCAAGAGATTTATATGGAGAGGAAAACCAAACAAAGTTAAAAGAGACATTATTACATCTTTTCCGAAATACGGTGGATTAAAGGTACCAAAAATTAAAGAGACAATAGCTGCCCAAAAGCTTGGATGGGTAAGAAAATTATTACAGAAATCATATAAGTGGGATTATTTTTTTTTGTTAGACAGAATACAGGAATAATTTACCTATGGACTGCAGATAGTAATTATATCAAAAACGTGTTACTGCCACATTAAGCCATCAGTTTTTGAAGGATGTGTTACTTGCTTGGGGCTGGTTCATATCTAAGCAAACAGGTACTATTGCAAGTGAATTTGAACTCCAGTCGCAGTGTATCTGGTGTAATGATGAAATATTAATAGATAACAAACCCACTCTGTAAAAATGCTGGTATAACATGGGAGTTGTATTTGTATCTGACATGTTGACAGCAGAAGGGAAATTTGTATCCTTTGATGAGTTTATAGAACTATAAAAACACAAAACTAATTTCCTGACCTATGCAGGGGTCAAACAAGCAATTACTCCTTACATGTCAAAGGCAAATATCTCACAGTTTTCAATTTGTCTTAACTAAAAATTCAGTGAAAAAGGTAGCAAATATTTCTATGAAACACTCCTGTGCTCTAAATTTAAATCCGAATACTCTAATAAAAACTGAGACAATCTGAATCTAAACCTTCTACCAAAGGTATGGTAAATATTTAATATTATCCCATGGAAATGAACTTAGAGTATTGATCTAAGATGGTTATAATATAGAATTATTAACAATATTCTACCTTCAAACCTGTTTTTGTGTAAGATCAAGTATAGAGACTCTCCAAAAGGTAGTTTTTTTGTAAATATAACATTGAATCAATCTCTCTTGGGACTGTAAAATTGTTCAAAATATCTGGAAAAACCTCCAGTTATAGCTTCTTTATAGCTTTTTTATGACTTGTATGTTCCGTTGCATTTCAGAAAAGAGAATGTCTTGCATGGGATCAAAGGGAAAAATAATAATCCAATTAATGTATTATATATATACTTATTGTGAAATAAGTTATCCTGAGACACAGTAGAAATTCAAATGTACCCTTTATCAGTCGTGTGAAAATGGAGATAATTAAGTATTATGACATCACAAAATATGATAAAATGAGTGGGCAAATTGTCGATAACAAATGTTTGTTAGACACGTATTCTGACGTCATTATTACCAGATATTTACCTATATTTCCAATTATATTTTTGAATACGGTTTAATAATTACAAATGGGAATTGTTTTGATATGAATATACATAAAAATTATGGAAAAAACTGCCACATTGAGTTCCAAAGCAAAAATGAAAAAACAATATTTCTCAAACTGAACATGCCCGAACCTTGGAAGCACACATACAATCACAACAGCCCCGCAAGTTAGTCAGATTATACACTCAGTTGGACAAGTGAGAAACGTTGTGTCAACAAACACACGTTCGTGGATTTGAATCTCTCATCGTCAGTCGCATTATTCTTATCAAAAAACTTCACATTAGACCGCAAAATTCTGTCAGCTACGCTCTCCGTACTTTCAGCATAACCATAGATATACTGGACAAAATAATTAGGGTTATTGGTATTTTCATGATTGATTTTTCATCAGATTGTCAAAGAATAAATGGATCGTTCATAATTTCAGAAATTTACATATATCCCTAACTATTTTTTACCTATTTTCCTGATTTTTCTAAACAACATAAATCAATGAACGATTTATCTCATAACAATCATCGTGACGTGGTCGAGTCTATTTGGAGGTTACGGAAAGGGGCGAGTGGTGACAAATGATTAAATCCTTCCAGAGGGGCACGAGTCGCTATCGGCTTGTCCGGAATAACTCGAGTTGGTCACGAATGCCCTGCAAATCCACCTACAGTTTCTCGTATGCTCTGGCTATTGACAAAGTTATCTTTAGGGTAATAAAGATCGATAAAAGCCTTCTCAGATTGTGATGTCACAGCCTGTGATAAAGGGACTGGGGTCGCGGGCCTTGTCTAAAAATGTGAAGTTTGAGTCAAGAGGATGACGGCCAGTATAATGGCGAACATAGTTAAAACTTTCAGTGAGCTCACATACAGTAGTTATCCATATGAGTAATTCAAGGTCTGACGTGAATAGAAACTCTTCAGAGATAGAAACATGAAAATTGTAAAACTGAAAACAAGGTTTGATCTAACAACGCAATAACTACTTGTAACTAACTTTCCATATGATTTTCATGATATTAAAGATTTTAGATCTTTCGTTGTTATACAGTCCGTTATAAGAGCTCAGATTGCAGCGTACAAAAAGAGTGAGTGAGTGAGTTGAGTTTTACGCCGCACTCAGCAATATTACAGCTATATGGTGGCGGTCTGTAAATAATCGAGTCTGGACCAGACAATCCAGTGATCAACAACATGAGCATCGATCTGCGCAATTGGGAACCGATGACATGTGTCAACCAAGTCAGCGAGCCTGACCACCCGATCCCGTTAGTCGCCTCTTACGACAAGCTGAGTCGCCTTTTATGGCAAGCCTGGGTTGCTGGCGTACAAAAAGAGACTCCGGAAGTAAGTCTTCGAAACAAGGATTTACGGTACATTATGCATTATTGAAAAATGTAGGCTTAACACTGAAACCAAGAACTCCAATGTTAAAATGTAACTAAGGGATTGTACATAACGTCATAGTGATGTACAGTTATAGGAATTAAGATGAAGCACAGTATAAATGTATGCTAGAACTATTACCATTTAAACAGATAATGATTTTATATATATCTGAATGCCAAACCAACACTTCCAGTTTTAGCCCGTATACTCACCTCCCAAACAGCAGAAACGAACAAGGCAAATAGGAGTAACTTCATTCTGCAAGAGATATGTCTAGTTTCAGTGAAAAGATAGAGCTGAAGCACGTAGGATTTCGTGACGCCTGATTATACATAACATTCTGTGATAATTTTGTGATATATTTTATTGTTATTTTTTGTGATCACCAATGCACATTTATAGTGCTCCTAAGTGTTACCCTTTACGATATCTGAATATTGTATATCCATGAAGGTGTGAGAATTCGTACATCAGGGTCTGTACAGATCTTTGAGATTCACTCATGCCACAGGTACTTACGATGTACTCAGTTTTGTTGTAAGTATGTGCTACTGGTGTAGGGTAAGCAAAGGGTCCTTTTGCGGACAGGTTTAATGTCCGGTATACAAACTTGACTACTCAGTTGCTCAGGTCCAATCTCCAGTACATATGAATAATGGACCGTATAAGTGAGACCAATTAGTCATTGCTTAAATTAGGGTGTTAGTATTGTGATGATGCAGTTAAACTTACAGATGTCCTTGACCTGGATCACGCCATGACACTTATTGCCACTACAACTTGTTGCCAACTCATACAGACAATACTTTCTGGATGAAATCAGCTGTCACTGATACTCTTTGTTCACAGATATTCAAAGTTGAAGGTGTCATCATATATTACATATGCGGTTACGTTTAGATTAGAAACGGTTATACAGTATTTCCCGTGGATGAATCTGGCAACAATCACTACTTCATGGTTTGATGACACTACTGCACTTGCCCGCTACATACACATAATTAGAGAAACAAATATAGGGATCACAGGAAAATTCAAGCGTTCGTTTAGTTTCCAGTTTTAATCACTACAACCCTACTCAAAGCTGGTGATGTAAACTGGCAAATATTAAAGGAACGCTTGAAGTTTGCGGTGAACCTTCAGTTGTTTCTCTCAGTACATGTTCTTTTTTTAAATTGTTGTTATTCCCCTTAGTAGTATAGGGAATGACAGTTCTAAAACACTTTCAAGAAAAGTCTCTACAAAGCCTTATTTACTAAATAAGGCTTTGGTTGGACCCTTAGCTCTTGCTACTATTACCCCTACTACAAAAAAGTTGGCGGTAATTACTGTGCCTATGAAACAGTTTAACGTGAACCCTTGCTACTATTACCGTGTGTTGGTAGGAGGTAACACTGTGCCGTACGGTACGATCAATAATTCTTCTCTTACAAACCCCCTACCCGGCCCATCCCTCAAGTAGTACAAGTTAGGTTCGTCGGCTTTCATATCCACTTTATCTATGTTGTAAGTTTTGACTGACCATATAGGATCGGTGGCCCGCTTACGGCTATCACCCTCGTGTTCCCCCGGCTGGTATAGATACCTCACTAGGGCCCTATCTGGTATCTGTTTCTCCTTCCCACGCAATGGAGCGGCCGACTCTGCAACTATTGATTTTAGTTTGATAGCGTCTGCCGGTTTCTTACCGGTGAGACGGGTGACTTCATGGTTGATTGCCGACACCACCTTGGGTAACCTCGTGACCCATTCAGTCGATCGTTTTCCAGGGGTGGCCATCTCCCTAGCATACTGATGACCGAACAAGCGCTCAGCCAAAGTCCTATTAAATCTCTCAACTATGGCTTGGCTGCGATGGGCTCCGGCCGTGCCACGCCTGACCTTTGTATCGTGTTTGGCTAGCAGTTGTGACACGGCACCCATGAACTCCCGTCCGGGGTCAACTTGCAGCTCTGTTGGCCACGTCAGCGGGCTGCGTTTGTATATGCGTTCGAATCCTCTGGCTACCTGGGCCGAATCTTTCGTGGTCAAGGGTTCGGCTTCCTTGTAACGACTGGCTATGTCCACTACGGTTAAGGCATACTTGTAACTCTTGTCGTGGGGTAGGAACAGTAGGTCTGCCTGGTGAACGCTATTAGGTATGTTAATACCGAACCTCCTTCTAGGCACGTAGCGTGGTGCCGGCAAATAGATCTGCCACAGGGCTTGTTTTTCAAGCCACGCTTTGGCTTCCTCCGGGGGTACTCGCGCTATTTTAGCTAGCTTATCTACTGCGCTAGCTCCTTTCCAGTACCCACGCGGGCTGTAGTAAATAGCCTCAAATTTTTTCATGTCCATACGCGTATGTGTTTATCCCATCAATAGCTATCCAACGTTTCGTGTCCATAGGCGACAGGGACGTCTTGTTTATAGTCAGTCCGTATATCTTATGTCCATCACTTCTAAGTGTGTTCATTTTATGCCTAAAGGTACGGGTCTTGAACAGGGCTTCCTTGAATCTGGCGTGTTTGATGTGTTGTTTCACCACATACTTCTTAACCCCCTTAGCCTTCCGGATCTCACTATTGTCGGCTTTCAGTATGGAGTACATCTTAGGTCTCAAACCTATGTACTCGGCTATGGGCGTGCCAGCACACTCGTCCTTCATCTTACCTAGGACCTTTTTATTTACCGTACTGTGTATGGCATGGGTCTTAGGGTAGTCGCTGGTGTCGTATAAATCGAGGTGTTTTTTCATGTCCTCGTACACGTCCTCGGTTCGAATTTCTATCAGCAGGGAATCCGTGTCAGTGTACAGCACTTCACACCTGTCGCCGTTCTGTTTCTTGAGCTCGTTGTAGTAAAAGTCGTACATCAGGTGTTTGGATAAATCGAGGATGCTCATCCCCACGTAAACAGGCCGGTTGAATTTTATGTGGCTTTTCTTCATGTGTAAGGCAACCAGGTTGTCTGTGAATATCTTACTACGGTTGAATGCCGGACTGGCTATCAATCTCCTGAGCTTGTCTTCCTCACTCGACCGAACCAGCTTCACGGTCACGCGTTTCCTCAGGTTCTCCATAGTCTTACCAAACACCGAGTTGTTCATGAGCTTGTAGAGATTTTTCTCAAAATCACTGGTGGCTTTTTTTCGTAGGTCTGTGTTCATTCTGATGTAGGGCTCCATCCATGGGCTCTGGTCGAACATGAGTACCCTGTGTATTTTGGTCAGCCTCATACCCAATGACAGGTACAGCTGTAGGTTGCGATAGTGAACGATGTACTTGGTCTTATTCATTAAGTTAGGCACGAGTTTTTCAACGTCTGTCACACGCCCACCTAACAAGTTATGTTGGTACTCAGACATCCAGTCTGGGTTAACCCTCATACGTTCGGGGGCCAGGGGGTAGCTGTTGTGTGATGTGTGTAATTCCTTGGTATACTCTAAGTCAACCTCGAGGATATACCCTTTGTTCGAATCTGGTGCAACCCCCATAGCATCAACGTGGGGTACCCATTCGAATCCCCCTGTAGGTAGATACTGACTCATGGCCCAGCCGTACAGGTTGTTTGCATCGAGGTAGAGAATGTGATTGGTTGGCTTGTTAGGATCGTAACCTTTCACGTATTGATTATTTGCTTTAGCGTATCGTTTGGATGCCATGGAAATCCCACCTCACAAGCCTTTCTCAATGAATAGGTGCATGTCGTAATCTGTGAGCAATTCCAAATTAACTCCGGTCTTTTTAAGCAAGGCGTCCCACGACAGACCTGGGCTGGTGTAATACCATGCGGGGTCGAGTTTATACTGCTTGAAACACGTCCGCCTAAACGTCTCAAACGTCGGCTAACAGCAGTACATCTGTCCTCAAGTACAGGTCGTGATAATCACCCAGGTTCTTACAACCCAGTTTATTCCATACATTAGTCGCGTGCGAGTAATCATCTCGTGAGACGGACGCCTCATTCAGCTTGCTATAAAAGCAGTCAATAGGGGGTAGTCTGGTCTCGGTGAACTTGACCCAACTATCCATGTACTCATAGGGGTACACACCCTTCCTCATAAGCAGGGGTCTAGCCTCGGCGTCTGTGTATCGATCGGTGATAGGGAAGGTATTGTTGGCCTTGACCAGACTGTCGAGTGACGACAGGAGGAACTGAAACGAGTCAATGAACCTAAGTCCTTTTAAGCTGAAGGAGATGTATCTCTCCATGTTGTTGGGGATGCACGTTATATTACCATCGATTTTCGCGATGGCCTGCATGATCAAGTGTGAGTCGTACCCTCTCAAGTTGTGAAAGACAACGGGGATGTTTATTGTCGTAGGGTTGATTTTAAGCTTGAGGTTGCACGCGCTGTGAGCGGCGCCTCTATACTTACCAGTTATGTGGCAGTGATCTCTCACCGAATCACCGTTAAGTGGTGAGTCACACACGTGACAGTTAGTGCTACTAGCGTGAGCTAGTTTGTCGACTCGGGTCATACGCATGGGAGCGATTCTATACAATGCATTCCTAATAATTTTTTCTTCCTCCTGCAAACACTTTAGAAACCTTTCAGCCGCGTCAGGGCCCCTATACACTACCGGAGCTTTCGTTTCCCCATCACAACGGACGACAATGTATCCAAACCCACAGGCTTTATGCTCTTGTGTTTTGTGGATGAAGCTACCACTGGGAGCCTCGCCGGCGGCACCACTGGGGGGTGTGGGGGATTCCCCAACCACCAAGGCTTCGAAGTCGGCGTATATGATATAAGGCACAGACATTTGGTTCTTGTGGTTACTGAATTTTAGGATTTTGTTATCTTCCTTAGGCATGTCGACTCGTATGGCCGTCTGCCCCACACCTTGGCAATCCTCCCGGTGGGATTCTAATAAATCAGCTCGACTGAAACCGTGTAGGCATCGTACACAAAAGTGTTTTTCCCCATCGTGTTTCGACTGGTCGTGCAACAACCGGCTGAGATGTTTTATCCACGTGTAGTGAAACTTTTCACCTCGTTGGATCATGAATATATTGATAACGCGACCCACGGGTCCACCCAATCTGTGTACTATTGTTTTGTTACCTTCGTGTCCAAAGACATTTATAGCCAGATTATTCTGTTTTTCTACTTTAGTGATCTGGGATATGGGGGTGGGTTCATCTACACCATCCCAGTTGAGCCCATCATCCTGAGGATAATTAGAAGGCCTGTTCGGATTAGTGTCAGCTGGAAATAAGGCTGACCTGATAGCTAACCTCAGGCAATCGTTTCCTCCATTCTTAACGTTTACTATGGCATGTTTGTTCTTATAGTAGGGGGGCAAGGCTAGGTATGACCCACCTCTGAACGGCACGTAGTTAGCTATGTCTAGATAGACATTATCGATTTTATCTACAGCCCACCCGGACCCCAAGTGTGTGTAGCGTTCTAGGTATTCTCGTATCTGCTGAAAACTGGTATCGATTGATGTGTCAATGGTCTCTGTATGTGTGACGACCTCTTGTTTACCTCGGAAGTAAGGCTGAACATACTCAGTGGCCCCTGTGGGCCCCCCAACCTGCTTATCGAGCGACATTTTCACTGTGATCTGAAACTTGATACTTCCTAGGTTATTTAGTTCCTGGTTGACCTTATCAGCTATCAGAGGCTTGATATCTGTAATGTCTATGTTTCTATCAACGTGCATGCGCCAACCTCTCAAATAGTTGCCTACAGCACACTCAGTGCGCACGAACTGTAGGTCAATAGCTCTATTCTGTCGTAATAATTCTAAAAGTTGTGGTTTTCTCATACGGGAATACCCGCCTAAACCCAAATCGTGTGCCTCGGCTTTCAGTTGTTTTACAGTGGGACGTGCTACGGGGGCATGTGATAACAATGCGGTTAACCCGGCTCTCCCCAGGTTTGAATAACCCGTGTATCCAAGCTGTTTTGCTTGAGCTTTTAATTGTTTTACCGTAGGAGGGGCTTCTAAACCTAGTAATCTCAACAATGCTGACTTCCGCATTCGAGAATACCCGATCACACCTCTCTGTTTTGCCACCCGCTTAAGCTCGCGCACAGTAGTCATAGTGTTTACACCTAAGAGAACCAATGTCTAATTGGTTCACAGATAAAAAATATGTTTCAATTCTGTATATTTTTGGCATTTATGTCTTTCGGACCAATTCTTTCGGAAGTCTTCTATCAGCGAGGTATCATGTGATAACAATCCGACTAACCAGGTTCTCCCCATGTTTGAATAACCCGTGTATCCAAGCTGTTTCGCTTGAGCTTTTAATTGTTTTACCGTAGGAGGGGCTTCTAAACCTAGTAATCTCAACAATGCTGGCTTCCGCATTCGAGAATACCCGATCACACCTCTCTGTTTTGCGACCCGCTTAAGCTCGCGTACAGTAGTCATAGTTTACACCTAAGAGAACCAATGTCTAATTGGAGTCTATCTTGAGCAGTCGTCTACGTTCTTTTATGTAGCCCTTTTTATTCTCGTAGATGAGTTGATGTCTGACTACGTTCGCTCCGTGAGCTTTACATAGACAGTAGTGCCCTTTAACCCCGATACCACACACAGAACACGTGTAGTTAGGACTTCCCATATGGAAACAACAGAACCCCTGATTCCTGCATTTCCTACCACAGGCCTCGGTCTTCCCCATAAGTATGTATTCGCATCGGTATGGAGCGGGTCTCATGTTTACTTATATGGGTATTTTAATTTAATTGCTTCGCAACCAACGCAGTAGCTGCTATACCCAACACTATGAAGCCCAGTTCACGATCCATTTGTCCCTTGGATGGTGTGTAGTACTGAGCGAGTGTGGGTTTATTGAGCGGTTCCAATTGTTTACCAGTTAGTAGGTAGTATTCTTTCATTGCTTCATCGACATCGTTGAATGTTTGAACGGCATGGTTTTCACGCGTGAGTTGTTCGTTAATAAAATCGATCCTCTGGAGGCGTTTTTTAGCGTACTCGGCCTGTGGCCTTTGTAATTTCTCAGTAGCGAGATCGTGCCGCTTCCTTTCTTCCTGTATTGCGTGGCCATCTCGTAGTTTCGAGAAGAGGAAATTACTCCCGGAAAATGCCAGGGCATTCACTAACGCCCCACCGACCATCATAGCTATCGTGGCCATCCTATATTTATTTCATTATATTTTCAGGTATTATTCCTTGTTTTACTAGGATGTCTTTTGTGGCCATCGCCATACCAAGGTTCATTATGAGCATACCCATATCCTGCAGGTTGAAATCTAGCTTGATAGTTGGTTGTTTAAGCACCATTTTAGTCAACCGAGCGTACCCTACGGCTAGATTGGCGACCACTGTGGCGTGGTATGCGTCGTTGACGAATGTTTTCCCCTCAGACATTATGTATATGATACAAAAATATTAAAATTATAACATGATATGCGGGTTGACTGTGGGGCCTGCCGGCGGCGTGGGGGTACCCCCAGGGTTTCCCTCACTGTGGGAGGGTACCCCCACGTATAACCATGTTATAACCACGGCAGCAGTTACGCCTACAGCCAACAACAGTCGGGTTGGGTTGGTCACTTTATGTTGGTTACACCACCGTTTTTTACCGGCAGCTACTCTCTTAGGATTCTTCTGCCTGGTTACTGTTGGGGGTACCTCCACTGAAGGGGTCTCCACCGTCACCTCGGGAGGGGTTTCCCTCACTGTTGGGGGTACCCCCACTTCCCCCACTGGTTCCTGTGCAGCATCCATCTATACTATTATTATTATTCTTTCTCTCAAATTGACAATGCTTTGCCGTGATAATCGCCGCCGTCACTGGAGCCAACAACATGCCATATTTGTGGTACAGCTCGCAGCTGATAGAGCTCACGGCGTGTTCGATAAAAGGGTCTTTATCTAGGTCCTCCCACAGGTAAAGTCGGCGCTCTGGTGGAATGGGAAGGAAGTATGACACAATACCGGTGTATATCTGGGTCATAGCCGATCCTATTGTCTTTGTCATTTCTGCTCCGAGCCGGGACTCGTATCTAGCGTACAGCTTATCGATTTCTTCGGCTGACATTTTGTGAATTTTATCCGGAGTGTAGTCTCCAAAGTAATGTTTGGCTTTGCCGCCAACAGCCAACGCCACCAGTTTCTCTCGCTTATCATCAGTGGGGGTACACCCCACAGTGGGGGAGACCCCAGGTACTAACTGTTCGAGCAATTCCTCACACTCCATCTTATAATATAACAAGTAAGATTTAGTTTTAACTATATAATACCCGATGCAGACAAAACACAGAGAAATGAAGGTTAAGTTGCACACGACAAACACTTCAAATATCATAGCTTTGCTTAGCTTTAGCTTAGCTTTTGCTTAGCTTTGCTTAGCTTTGCTAAGCTTTAGCATACTCTATATGCTACTGGTTGGTCGGTTTTTAGAACGAGCTTAGCGTGTTTAGTTTCAGCGAGCTGTTTCTTCACCCGTTCCCGTTCTAATTTGCTCATCACATCGTTCTCTCTCAAACACTCCTCGAACGAATCCCAGTCCTTGCAGTGAAATAAGGCCACCCATCGCGTCTGCTCCCTGAGGTCTTTCAACACCGAGTTGAACTTCTGCGTTAGCACCCAGACGCTGTGATTTGCATGCCGGCCGGAGAAGGCCAGGTACGATAGCATGTCTCTCTTTTTTGTTATCTCACGATTAGCGCTGCAGTCGTCCAGTATGAACAGCGTCGGTTCCCCTTTAAATTTCTCGTGAAGAGCTTTCAACCAGTCCTGCAGGCGTGTTCCAGGGTCGATTTTGTGTACGTCCGGGTCCGTCATCACCCAAGGTCGCGCGTACGTTTTATTCATGCTCAGAGTAGGGCACATGATAACGATGTTATCGAACACATCCTTGTAGTAACCCTCCAACATATCCAACACGAAAACGGTCTTCCCACAGCCAGTCTGCCCGCACACTATGGCGCAGTGTGGGTCAGTGGGGAGGTCAATATATGGCTTGCACGAATCTCCCATTGTCTATATTAAGTTGCACGTCCATAATAACGTACAGATATAATTTCAACTTACCAGCGGGTTGAGCCTTCTTAGTAATCTGGATGGTTATCCCTTCGCTGCCGTTATCTATACGGCGCCCGCTACCGTGCAGTTTATCATCATCCGTGGATCGCATGTCCAACCATAGGGCGTACTTGGTGGTCAGGTATTCACCGATCTGCACGGAGCCGAGGTCCAGGTCCTTTGTTATATAATGGGGGGTCCCACCCACTGGTAGCTTTTTTATCTCATCCCACTGCTGGTGTGGTCTCATACCATGACTGAACAGCTGGTTGGGCACGCCCTCGATGGTCACTTCCACCTTTTCAATCTCGGGGTTGAAAAACTTCTCGCTGTCCCTCCGGAATGGCTCGTAATCCTCCACGGGGACGACCAGGATACCTTTCATCGATCGCGCCGGCACGTTCAGGTTGATATTCCACACAGTGTCGCTCTTATCTCGAACGACTGATCTATGCCTCAGTACGCGATCGTACAGGATAGCCATCTTCCCAGAGTACTGGCTTCGAACCTGCCTGGCCAGCTCCGGGCTAGTGACCATGTCGAACTCCAGAGAGATGTTGTCTATGGCATAACTGGCCTCATCACCGTTCGGCGTACGCACTACTTTGCTATAGTCGTTAAACGTGAGCTCGTATTCGAGCCTATCACCCAGCGCGGCCTGGTAAAACGGCGCGTGTCCCGTGAGCAACTCGAAGTCGAGCGGCACGCAGAATCGATTCCCGTATGCTCGAGCGATGGCCTTTTCACCGTCCGTTAGCTTGTCTTGCTGGTCTTGCGTGAAGGCATACCCTATGCGCAACCGGGTTGATTTGCTGATACCCTGGTACACATCATTGACTCGTTCTCCCTCGCTTTTCCAGAGATCCCCGTAGCAGTGAAACACGTCGCTGTCGTCGATGCTCAGCACCTTGTTACCGCTGATCTTGACGGTCGTTTTCTTGATGATAGCTCGACCCACGTTCCGCACTAGCTCGCGTTTGTCGTTGTCGGAGGTCAACGTGATATTGAACGCCAGTCGAACAGTGCCTGGTACAATGAGGTCATTCTCACCAAGGTTTGGAAATCTAACCAGCAGAGTTTGATTCTGGTCTATCTTGCTGGGATTGTTGGTGATGGTCACCGACTGGCGCATGGCTCTGACGCCTAATGGCTCTCTCAATCTTCTGAAAGGATCTAATTTTCTGCCGTACATTGTTATATAAATAAAATATATTTTTAATATAAAACAATGGCCGAAGACATAGAAATGGATGATATGCGGGACGATAGTGCCCCTGCAGTCGATGAAGAAGAAACTTCATTTACTAGTTTGCCATTGAGCCAAGAACTTTTGGAAACAACGGTAGATGATTATTACGAAAGATTAAGAAGAGATAAAAACTACGTTGAACCACAGGGTCGAGACTATAATAATTTTTTTATTGATAATAAGGGTGTTCTACGCCTTAAGTCTAACCCAGGGGTTGACCTCTTTAACAAGCGCAATAAAAAACCACTGGCCTTGTCAACTCTAGCCAGACTCCATAGTACCGAATTTATCCGTGAAAATCTAAACATGCATGATTACGGTGGTGCAATACCTAAGGCCGTTGTTGAAGATCTGCAAGCTACCAGATCCAACCTCACCACTAGAGATGAAATGACACCACAGCGTGCTACAGAAGCCTCGGACAGCATAGAAAAACTGTTGAGCACCTACTGGGACAAACCGTTACCGGGGTTTGACTTTCCGGTAAGGGAACTGCGCGGCTTAAACGAAGCCGTGAAACGCGTGCGTGGAGAACTCGTGAACAACATGGGGAAACTGAACGAAATCGACGAGCACATCGCTAGGGAAAAAACCAAACTCAACGAAACTGAAAACGATGATATGAAGCGTCGTATCAATGAACGACTACGCGATTTAGAAGACGAGAGACGTACACGATTGGAATCCGCTTCCTCGAATCGTGAACAGCTTCGATCCCAGATCAGTCGCATTCGGGAAACAATCGATAGAATACTGAACGAGGATACAACTTTAGCCAACAGGATTCGGATATTGTTCCGGGAGCAAGGGATCACCATCGCCAGCATTCTGACTGCATTGGGTTTCATCATATCAACCCTGGTGGTGTCACTGACAGGGGGTACCCCTGTGGGGCCTGCCGGCGGCGGGGGAACTCCCACACCCGGCGGTGGTGTTAAAGATTGGATAAAAAAACTTGGGGAACGCCTAGCTAAACTGGCTGGTAAAGCCGCCGAAGCCCTTCCCGGCATCCTGGGTAGCATCGTCTCATGGTTGTTGAGCGCTCTGGCTAAAACTGCCACGTGGCTCAGTCAAAACCTGTGGGCAGCCATCGTCGCCGTGGCGGGTCTGGTGTACGTAGCGGTTAAGAAATCTTTAACCAAATAAGTCCCAAAGCTACTCCACCAACCACCAGGGCCGTTTTATTATCAATATGCTGCTGATAGGAGGGTGTGGGGGGGTACCCCCACATGAATATGGGGCACATGAACTTTAGACTTCGGGGGCGGCGCCACTATACCCGTTTCACGTGGTGGGATGTGTGGGATATAGGTGGTGTTAATATAGGGGTTGATACCCAACTTTTGATCCGCCGTGGCTATGACTATTTTGTTGTTATAACCCACCACTTTTTTAACTCTCAGTTGCATATCACTCGGAGCCATGTACAACCCCACGCCGAACACGTAATTGACTTTCGATCTGGCGTATTCTAACACGTTTTGGTAACGGTCGATGGCCCGCGGGAGATCAACTGGAGAATTGATAGCATCCTCAACGTTGGAAACGAACTGTTTCTGAGCGTCGAAAGCAGTTCCCTTACCGATGATGTTGGAACGCATCATCGACTGCGCACCCAACAGCGCCCACACGTACGTTCGAATCGAGTCGTTCAACCTGACTACCCCGGCACGAGTGAATCCTTTCGACGTGTCCAGCATGAACATTTTCCACCCGTCTGCGGTTGACTGCTCCACTTTCTGGACTGTGAAAGCAACACCACCTTTAAAGTTCATACGATCATCCCTCCATTCATTACTCGACAAAGCAAAGTCCTGGCGTAGTATATCTCGTTTCAGTAAATCATCACTGACTTCTTTCACTGGTCGCGCGCCATCATAAGGAATACCCAACCCGTGGTTCGGCCCCGGCAAACGCCAATCCGTCTTCGGGTTTATTTCGAATTCATTGCAAATACGTTCGTAGGCCCGTCTATCGTACGGGTTGTTTGTTGCGTCCCACGCTTTGTCCTGTGGGAGGGGGGCGCTGATCTCTTTAAGGATACGTCTGACCTGGTAGTACACGTGGAACTTGAACACAGACTGACTCAGCGGTCCACGCCGAGTGTCGGTCAATGTCACACCACACCCCGTTGTAGCGCACCACACGGCAAAGTTGAATTGATTCTGCCAGAACTGCATAGGGTTGTTGAACCAAGCGTGGACTGCCTTGACGTTTGTCACCGAAAGCTTATACTTATCGAACACATCTAAAAGCTGGGCATTGAAATACAACCCAGGAGCAACCACGATCTTCATGGGGGAGAAATCTACGTCCAGTTTAGGGTAAAACACACCAGGGGAATACATTTTAAAACTATTATATAATGAGCATATATACTCTAACATGTACATAACACTTCCAGGAATAACGAGCGGTGAGGCCGTTCAGCTGACGCACGCGATCGATAACACGTCAGGCCAACTCGAAGTCGCACTCTGCGATATCACCTACCTACCGCAATGGACTAACATCAACGTCAGCAACAATAAGCTGTTCGTCAGTGGAACTCGCAGCCAGATAACTGACGGCTACTACAGCGTGTGCTCTCTAAACGACGAGGTCTTCAAACCCCTGGGAGCCGAACTCAAGATGAACGACTCAAACGGTACAGTGGTGTTAATCAACAACGGAAGAAACCCCTTGAGGCTCGGCCGACCATTAGCGAGGATACTCGGTATGTCTCCTGACGAGATAAAACCAACAACAACCGTCACAGGCACGAAGTTACCCGATCTAGTACCGTACCAAGAGCTGTACATTCATCTCGGTCAGGTGAGCACAACGTACAACATTCAAGGAGGTCACCCTTCCACTATACTGAGAGCAGTGCCGGTGAAAACTGAGAAATACAACGACGGTAGAACCGAGTCGTTTTCACCACGGCAGTATAAGAGATTAACCCAGGGCAACATACCTGAGCTGACAATATCGGTGTTAGATATAAATCATAATCCTGTAAATATAGGATACCTCAGCTTAACGCTTCATGTAAAATGACCAGTGCACAAGGGCCCGGAGTGAAAAAATGCGTCAATATCGGGATCTCCGACCTCGGAGACACGAGCGGTTTCGACGCTCCCAGAGTAGATGGTACATCGTACGCCTTGCAACTGAAAAACAACATTTACAAACGCGTTGAAGTCCACTCCGGTGGAACCCTAAGTGATATAATAGATACCACAAGAGCAAAAGTCAACACTAAGTACGCCCTTGTCAACACCGGTAATAATAACTGGATAATATACCCATCGTTCGGGGTTAAACTGTTCGACTTAGACGATGTTGAGAGCACTACCGTCGTCCAAAACAAACCATATATGCTCGTCTTCACCGAAGATGACAAGTGGGTGTTGTTACCTGATAACGACGACTGGTTTCTCAATATTAGACTCGTCTCTCCCTACGTGTTCACGGATAACAAAGACAACCACCTAAACAAAGTCGTGAACAATGGAACCCTGCTCGTGGCTTACGTCCCAACTCAGAGACGTAGCGTAGTCGTCAGCCCACTCAACACTATGGCAGCCCACATGCTAACGAGTAAACCGGCCATACAAAATGTGAAATTGCAGTTGGTGTCTGAATTCGAAGGCGTGGTCACTATACTAGAGAGTCTACCGGCAAACTCAACACTGATCATCAAAGTCTACCTAGGGGAACCATCGGGGAATGATGTCGAGATCGTGAAGGGGATTAAACTCGGGTGGGTGAAACGACACCAGTATCAAGTTTGCAACGTTTACGTGCGGGTTGGTGGCGACTCCAACACCAGTCTGCAGGGGGTCAACGTGATCGTGGAAAACAAGATATCACTAACCAATATCTTCCTACCTGACAACATACACTTCATGGGTATGAAGTTCACCCCTGAACTATTATCAAAAAACCAGTTGGAAATTATATCGTAAATAGTATAACAATGGCCAGTCATCGTCCCAACACTACGCTTAACGACCTAGGAGATACGGAAGGATTCGATCAGCCTGGTGAGGAAGACGCCTTATATATCCTGCACTTCAAAGACAACGTGTACAGACTGGTGTCGTTATCAGATTTAAAAGAGCCCAAATGGTTGATCAACTTAACACTCGCCTCACCTTATATCACAATAAACACAGATACGGGGTATGTCTCTAAGATTAGGAACAATGGTATCTGGGCCGGGGATTTCATTCCGGATAGTATATTCATAGCAACTACTGATACCTAAAAAAATAGGTTAAAGACTGCAGTAAAAAATAAATTAGCATTTATCAATTATTCTTTTAACATATATCTTGATATATCCTCCCCTTTCACACTCATCATAGAAGTCTTCTTTAGTGATTTAGACAATGAAAACACCTCAAGAGTACACCAAATTTTACCCGGGGTGTCAATACACTGGTTTGACGAACACCAAGGCCAATATTGTCGTATTGTTATGCAACGGGATACCCACGGGGGTTCTATAAACCGCTTAATAAACCTCAGTGGGGTTTTTATTACAACAGGAAAGTCTATTAGATTATCACCTATTACCCTGAGTAGTAGTCTAGAACTTATAGACTTCAAATTAATTTATAGAGTATTAACTGAAACCCAATTAAAATATCTTTCAAAACATATATTATAGATGGGTCTGTACCCAGTCGTAGAGGAAGTAGCGAAGACGCTGGAAACCGTAGATGGGTTCCGCTTGAGGCAGTTATGTGACGTGAAACGCCAACTAGAACAAGACCGTGACACGCGGAAAGCACTATGTAAGAAGTACAATAGAGCTTTCAATATCGTGGACGGGGCTGACACTACCCTTATGGCAACCAGCATGGGACTAGGGGCTGCAGGTGTTGGGTTGTTAGCTACCATCGTGGCTGCACCTATAGTGCTAGGTATTGAAATAACAGCTGGGGTGGCAGGGTTGGCAGGATTGGCGCTTAAGTTAGTATCACGCAGACTTCATCGTAAGGCATTGAAACACGACGAGATCAGGGTTCTGGCCGAAGCAAAGCTGAACACAGTGAGTGAGCGTATTTCCACGGCACTCTCTGATAGTAAGATCTCAGAAGAGGAGTTTCGTTCAATCCTCTCTGAACTCACAAAATATAACGGAATGAAACAAGATATTCGATCCAAGTCTCGTAAGTCTGCTATCAGCGAGGACGAGAAAAAAAAGTACATAGAACAGGGGATACAAAAAGCCCTGCAAGCCTTTATTATGAACACCAAAGAGATCGTAGGCGGTTCACGTTAAACTGTTTCATCGATATAAACGTGACATAGGCACAGTGTTACCTCCTACCAACACACGTTAAACTGTTTCATAGGCACAGTAATTACCGCCAACTTTTTTGTAGTAGGGGTAATAGTAGCAAGAGCTAAGGGCCCAACCAAAGCCTTATTTACTAAATAAGGCTTTGTAGAGACTTTTCTTGAAAGTGTTTTAGAACTGTCATTGTATATACTACTCCCTTAACAAGTAGACACAACTTCACCTTAGTCGGACCAAGAGTGAATTTTTCCTTTTACTCAGCAAACAAAGCACGGTAAAACTGATAATAATCATTGTAACAGGTGCGAGAAGTGGACGGATTGTAAAGATGTGTGAGATGCTACGCAATATATAGATGAGCAAGAGGTCACAATATTAGATTTGAATGCACTTTACTACAGAAATGATGAAGTTGAAAGTTATGTCAATGATATAGTCACATGGTCGACATGGTCACCTTTGTTAACCCAAAACACATAAAATGAAACCTATACTGAAAGTAAGAACGTGATTCTGGTGATATTAGACTGTGATATGAAAATAATGAACCTTCGCCTTTATAGGAAAGAGATTTCGAGCACACAGGTTGTCAGCACTGAACGAAGACTTAGCATTGTATGGATGAGCAACAGGCTGGATTACGAAAGCAGCGAGAATTGACATTGAAAAAAATATTTTATGCTACAAAAGTGTCACCTTTAGGCTTTCGTACAGGATAAGTCGTGCTAGGGGAAAAAATCGGCGGGGCAAATGTTTGACACAGCATCCTGGACAAGAACTTCACCAACACTGCAGGGACAATCTGGACCCTAGGCACAACCAGATGGGAACGCACGTATTGAGGATCTGAAAGATGGCTCGAAGCAGGATGTTTGAATCAGAATCATAGAGACTACGAGATCTGCTTCCGGTCTAACAGACAACGTTTCATCAGATGTAAAGGGGAAAGAGAGAATTTGTAAAGTTTATAATATAAATCTAATCGAAGACGAATATACGGTTCTACTGTGTCTGTCCAGCATACCAGTGCACGCGAACCAAGTATCTAAACACCGATTTCTTTGAACAACAAAAGATTCCTACCTGAGACAGACAAACACACACACTTTAACTTCCTACCTGACAGCCAGGGAGACATTCACTCTACTAAGGTTGGATCAAGTACAACTTCGTACCTGAGACAGCCAGGGAGACAGTCACGCTACTAAGACAGGATTAAGTACAGCTTCCTACCTGAGACAGACACCAACGCTACAACATCCTACCAGACGGGAAGCGAGACAGTCACTCTACTAAGGCTGGATCAAGTACAACTTTCTACCCAACACAGACAAACGCACGCTACAACATCCTACCAGACGGGAAGCGAGACAGTCTCTCTACTAAGGCTGGATCAAGTACAACTTTCTACCCAAGACAGACAAACGCACGCTACAACATCCTACCAGACGGGAAGCGAGACAGTCTCTCTACTAAGGCTGGATCAAGTACAACTTTCTACCCAACACAGACAAACGCACGCTACAACATCCTACCAGACGGGAAGAGAGACAGTCACGCTACTAAGGCTGGATCAAGTACAACTTTCTACCCGAGCCAGACAAACGCACGCTACAACATCCTACCAGACGGGAAGAGAGACAGTCACTCTACTAAGGCTGGAACGAGTACAACTTTCTAACTGAGACAGGCAGGGAGACATTTAAGCACAACTTCCTACCTGAGACAGGCAGGTAGATATTCATGGTACCAAGGCTGGATCAAGTACAACTTCTATAATTACACTGTTTTCAATCTTTTCAAACAGCTACCTGGACATGAGGTTATTTCTCAACAAATAAAGGTTTTATTGTCTAAAACTAATGACCCTTATGAGAAAGTTGATTTTACGTAATTATCAAATGTAATTTCTAAACATAAATAAATCGTTGATGTATTAATGCTTCATGCAGTCTTTCACTTGTCACGGTCGGTTTAATTTGTTTATTTGTGACCAGTTAAACAGTACTAATAGGGTGTTCTATGTAGCAGCTGAACTGTACCAAAAACATACTCAATACAGCAAATAAACTGTACCAGTAAGATGATCTATACAACTGTTAGCTGTAGCAAAAATGTTCTATCCAGCTGTTAAACTGTACCAATAAGACGCTCTATACCGCAGTTAAAATGTACTTATAACATGTTCTATACAGCAGTTAAACTGAACCAATATGAAACTGTAGCAATAAGATGTCTTTAGCACATCGAAACCGTTGATCATATAGTTTTATTTTACTTATTAAATAGCGTGCCAGTGTTAATTTACGTTACTCCCTACCGAGTCACAATACTTGCCCAAGTTTATTGGGCTGTTTTAAGTGCACAGTGTCTTGTAATCTCTATACAGATATCCGTGCTGACATGTTCAGGAAACTTTACAATAATTCATTGTTACCATTATCTGCCTCAGACCTCTTCATTGCTATAATAAAAGATAATATTAACTGTAACGCGTTAGCCGCAGGGGTTTTCAATATGTAGGAACGTCGTCGTAAACATCGCTCGAATTGTTTAGTTAAGGAAATAATAATAACATTGATAAAATGCTTTATTTATCCACAAGGGGAATTTGTTCTGTGCAGTTCTTTTGTATTATGTGCATCATCTCTGTATTGACAATTATTTTATGAGTTTTGCACTCAATATATTTAACGCAATTTTAATGTATAATCGTGTCCCATAGGCCTGAATAAGCTGTCGATGAAAAGCATTTCCACATGTCGAAACCGCCGTGACAAGGAATAAACTAATTCTCTTCTTCTCTTAATCTTCTTCTTCTTCTCCTCCTCTATTGTGCACTAGGGGTTGTGACAACACTGAAAGAGTCTGCGCACTGAGTTGACTCCAAGTTTTTACACCCGGTCCCAGGTGGGCTCGATCCCGTCACCTCAAGCCCGCTGAACCACGAGCCTGACGCCTTAGACAGCTCGCGCGCCCGCCACGCGCCCATAATACATGTTCATGTTCAAGAAGAACAGAACAGTGTCTGGATTCGCTGGTGAGAACAGCGACTACTGTACAGAACAGCTATCTGTATTCACGTACACAACACAGGGGCTTGTATCGCTTTGAAACGGCGTTCGAAAGACATATAGATGTATAGACCCTACCCTAGTATTATATAAAAGGAAAGGGATGTAACGAAGAAACCACCCCCTCCTCGATCAAAGTTACATGTTACCGCGTAAAATATTTTTAAGGCCCCATCGAGGCCAACGGATCGAAAGCCAGATGATTTCCCTACACAATGAGCTATAAATGGTCACAATCGGATCATTATTTCAAAAGTTATACGCTACGAATCATCGAAAACAGCTACCTCCGCAATTTCACGCCAAAATCATGGATCACCCAATACGGCGAAAACTCACCTTTTAAATTCGTTTATTAATTCCAGCCACGTTGGCAGCACCAGCGCTGGGCCGGATTCGATCGGCCGCGGTATTCCGCGGGTCGGAAAACTTATTGCAACATCTACATGTCATTTTTTCGACAGTAAGCAAGCATTTTCACCAAAATAGCCGGCAATCCTACTCACATGTCGGCCATAAGCGACCTTGACATTCAAGTGAACTGAGCAGATCCGCACAAACTGACTCGGGCCATCCGATTGGCCATTTCCACTGTATATTTTGTTTCCAACCAGTCGGATGGCCCGAGTCTGTAACTTTGATCGAGGAGGGGGTGGTTTCTTCGTTACACCCCTTTCCTTTTATATAGTACTAGGGTAGGGTCTATACATCTATATGTCTTTCGAACGCCGTTTCAAAGCGATACAAGCCCCTGTGGTACACAAACCAGTGAAATATTGACAATATGGTTTGAGGTATTTAACTTAATAGCTGGATAGTTTTACAAGAAAACTTGCGGTGGCATAGTCGTTTAAACCTTTTTTTGCTTAAAGCGTTAAAACAAATGGGTTTGTCAAGAACACACAAATCGATTATGTTAATAGATATAATCTATTCCCGTCTCCTAAATCTCATAGAAAAGATAACAATAATTCTCAACGGTAATGTTTTATGCTTCTCCAACTTCATACGCCATTTTGTGATAATATGAAAATGAGGAATGGTCCATACCTGGTGTGTTCTCGGCGACAGCAGTAGCACAACTGATGCCCAGGTATGACGTCAACTCTCTAACACCCACTTGCTGTTATCTACATTAAGGACAAACTGGGACAAACTATTGCGACTTTCAGGGTTGTGTCATGTTTCGGTGGTACACTGATAAAGTAGATTAAAAGTATTCAGAGAGAGACAGAGATAGACCGCGAGAGACATACAGAGAAACAGACAGAGAGACAGAGAGACAGAGAGACAGAGGACAGAGAGACAGACAGACGGTCAAACTCCGGCCCTGGGCCCCGTTTCACAAAACTCTCGTAAGCCTAAGATTTCGTAACTTTTCTCGTAGCATCCGTAGCTCCTAGTCTTTGAAGGGCATTTAGAAGTGAAATGCATAAGAATGAAGATTTTTTTGGATATCAACTTCTTTATATGAGAACACAACGTTTCGGAGTTAATGCTTACTCCTTCATCAGGTCCTTCATCTTCATCCTTTGTCAACCAGCTGAAAGAATCCAACCTCACAGGCACCATGGTCAGCTACGACGTCGTGGACCTCTTTACCAACATCCCATTAGAAGAAGCCCTGGACATCCTTCGCAGCAAGTTAGCCAACAGGATAGATGACTTGGACACCCACCTCACCATAGACAGCATCATCAACCTCGCCCGCAGCTGCTTTGACACCTCCTACTTCACATTTAATGGTAAGATATACAAGCAGACCCACGGTCTCCCCATGGGCTCACCTCTTTCTCCCCTCATTACAGAAATCTTCATGACCTCCTTCGAGGAAGCAGCCCTCTCCACAGCTCCGTTCCAGCCCCTGTGTTGGTACCGCAAAGTCGACGACACCTTCACCACCATCGTCAATGCCAACGACCCCAGCGAGCTCCTCAACCACCTCAACGACCAACATCCAAGAATCAAGTTCACCATGGAGACTGAGACCAACCAACACCTGCCCTTCCTTGATGTGTCCCTCCACACCACAGACGATGGACTCAGAACCTCAGTATACCGCAAGCCGACGCACACCGACCAGTACATCCACTACAACTCCTGCCACCATCCTCAGATCAAGCAAGCTATCATCGCCACCCTTACCAGACGTGCCAAAGCCCTCTGCCATCCTGATGCCCTAAACAATGAACTGGACCACCTCAGAAAGACATTCACCATACTAAACGGTTACCCTCCCCAGCTCGTCACAGCCACCATCAACAAGACCCTCAAGGACCGAGAACCCCGCCTCAAGCCTCCATCACCCATCAGAGTAACCATACCCTACCTTGGCCCCATCAGTCATCAAATTTCACGCCTCATCATGACCAAAGCCAGCATCGATGTCACCATCTCCAGTGGCAAGACCATCAAGACCTACCTAAAAGCCAACGGTAAAGGATCCAGCTGTGAACACCCTAACCCGAGAGGATGCATCTACCAGATCCCTTGCAACTGTGGCGACCTATACATTGGAGAAACGCTGAGACCAATCAACACCAGAATGAAGGAACACCAGACCTCTGTCAGCAAACTCGACCAGAAATCGGCCATCTCTGAACACATTCTCAAGAACCCTGGACATTCAATCCGATGGGAGGACACTAGGATACTATCTACCAACAACAACTGGCGCCAAAGGAAACTGCAAGCAGCCATCGAGATCCGGAGACAGAAACCAGCAATCAACCGTGACCAAGGAGTGTACCTACCAAGTGCCTGGGACTTATTGATAAATTAATCTCATCTATCTATGTATTCATGTATAGCCAATCTACCCGTGTACATCCTCATCTACTTGTGTTTGTACATCATCAACCCCCATGTAAACATGCCCATCAACCCTCATGTAGTCATGTACATCATCCTTAATCCCCAATCATGTGTTATGTAAACATCATCCACCATTGGCTTCCATCCTTACCCCCTATCATGTACATCATCCTTACCCCCTACCTGTGTTATGTAAACATATCCCATCATCTGTAATGTATTACCATTGGCTTCTATCATTGTTATCATAACTGTCGGGTTCCAATCAGCGCTTGTTTATACTGGCTTCCAGCTTTCGTTAATTCATTCCACTTGTTACTTTGTTATTGTTTTACCTGTACATATAAATATAGCTCTGTACCCCATTCTCAATCACCTGATGAAGGAGTAAGCATTAACTCCGAAACGTTGTGTTCTCATATAAAGAAGTTGATATCCAAAAAATCTTCATTCTTTTCCGTAGCTCCTGTCTTACAGCATACCAGAGAAACGTTACGAAATCTTAGGATTGCGAGAGTTTTGTGAAACGAGCCCCAGTATCAGAACTAGAGGAGGTAAAGAATGTCATTATCAAACTGTTAAAAGATACAGAACAGAGGTAATCTGATGAGAGACAGTCAGTTAAGGAGGACATCAAAGAAATGAAATCAGACATTACAATTTCAAAGGAAGATTTCAATTCAAGATAATTAAACTGGATACTGATTGCTGTAGACAAAGTCAGTTTGATGTAGAAAAGTACTTACAAGACATAGCCTCTAGACTAGAAGAGCATGTACAACGCAGTAGGCGTAACAATCTGCTGTACAGTGTACCGGATATTGGCGACAAAGAGACATATACAGAAACAAAAAATAACGCCTTGAAAGGTCTGAAAAAGCTAGAGACGTAAAGGGGATTCCACTCCTGATCCCCAGAGATATAGAAAGGGTTCACAGGGTATCCTCCAAGTCGAGAAGGAATAGGGAGTCAAGTCCAACAATTGTCCGCATGGCCCACTAGGAAGACAAATGGCTCTCGGTCTAGATGAGGAATGTGCAGAGGGAGCAGGATGTGGGCATTGCAAATGATCTGACTAATTAGCGTGATCTGTCTAGCGTAATGAACTATACCGACATTGTATTGACGTCATCGCACAAATTTCATTTGGAATTTTGAATTTTGGTCTTGCCCTTATTGTTGGTCGAAAACATTTTAGACCCCGAATTTTGTTATGTTATGAACTTTGCCTAGACTCTTATGCCCCGAAGGCGGTGGCTCATGGACCAATCTGGTGCATTATAGTTATTTGTAATTTTTTTGCCGGAGTATATTCCAGCACATGTTGGGTACTATCATGGAGAGAACTTAGCTTGAGCCGTGGCAAGTTAGACTGACCTAACGTTGTATCGATACGAAACAGAAAACTACTTTCGTGGCACCGATATTCACATTGCTCAGTTCGATAACAATGAAGATTACAGTGAGTACTATTGTGACTATATCACAGGCTCTTTACATGCTTCTGATACAGGTAGTATTCCATCCACACGCTTAAACCTGACTGGAAGAAAGAAGGTTTTCATAATCTGCATAGTGAAATGCACAATTGTCGACGTCAGTTGGTGACAAAATGGGACAGTGAGGGACAAAAACGATGCTGCATGTGCAAAATATAAGGACGGTAAACGACTCTTTCGTAAAAAAAACATCGCCGTGCAAAACGGCAGTTATGTAAAACAGATTTGATGAAATCTATGAAGCAGCAGCAGTTCCAAATTAAGAAACGTTACAAACGCTACAAGGGTAATACTGAAAATTTTCCATATGAATCTCAAACAAGTTACAAGGGGAAGGATATCTGCAGTCTGTTTGGACGCTACTTCCCTTCACTAGCCACTCCTTGCCCAGATGTAAAATGTGACTATGTACATGCCCAGAATGTGAAAGAGCGAAATGCTAATATTGTAACAACAGTTGATATACATAACGCCGCCGGATCACCACTACAATGTCCATTCACTGAAGACTAAATCTACTTTGCAGTAAAACGACTTAAAGTACGAAGGTCGCCTGGTCCTGGCGGTATATTGAATGAGCACATACAGAAGGCTGGTAGATCGTTGTTGCATCATATTTCCTTACTATTCAATGCCATTATAATGTCTGAATACATCCCTAATTCATTTTCTATAGGTCAAATTCTTCCAATACACAAGGGCCACGGTAAACCAAAACATGACCCTGGCGATTACAGAGGAATAACCATGTCGTGTGTATTAAGTAAACTCTTTGAAAGATTTCCCCTTAACAGAATAGAGTCACGGATAGACTCTAAGATAGAATTCCCCCATCCTCTGCAATGTGGGTTTAGGTGTCACTAGGGTGCTGAAACGGCCTTACCTACATTAAATGAAAATATTGCATTTACAATGAAAGGATGTCGCCTGATGTCTATAAGTCTATAGTTTTAATGAGAAGATAAAACTAAAGCAAGTAGGATCTCATGACGTCTGATTATTTTGTGACAATTTTGTAATGCATTTACGTGTGACTTTTGTGATGACCATGGCCTTTTCATAATGCTCCTCGGTGCTACCCTTTATGACATCGGATTATCGTATCTCCATGAAGGTGTTGGCATTCGCACACCAGGGTCTGTATATATCTCTGAGATCCACTCATGGCGTGGCACAAGTAATTACTTACGATGTACTCAGTTTTATTGTAAGTATATGCTACTGGTTGTAGAGTTAACCAAACGGTCCTTTCGCGGACAGGTTTAATGTCAATACAATGTTGACTATTCAGTTGATCAGGTCCAGTCTCCAATAATACACTTGTAAACAATTAGTCATTGCTTAAATTATGATGTTAGTATTGTGATCATGCAGTAAAACTATAGATGTCGTTGGTTTAGATCACACCATGACACTATCTGCCAACACAATTTGCTGCCAACTCTACATATCATACAGACAATACTTTGAAATCAATACTTTCTGGATGATATTATCTATCACTGATACTCTTTGTTGACTGATGTTCAAAATTGAAAGTGTCATCAGATATTACATATATCTTAGAAAAAGTTATATTAGAAAAGGTTATATTTCCCATGGATGAATCTGGTAAAAATCACTATTTCATGCTTTGAAGACACTACTGCACTTACTACACACTATATACACTGAGAGAAATAAATATAGGATCACAGGAAACTTCAAGTTTTCGTTTAGTTTCCATTTTATATCACTACAACGCTATTTAAAGCTGGCGATGTAAACTGAAAAATATTAAAGGAACGCTTGAATTTTGCGGTGATCCTTCAGTTGTTTCTTACAGAATATGATCTTTTGTTCAAATTATGTTTATCTCCCTTAACAACTAGATACAGCTTCACCTAGCTCAGAACAATAGTGAACTTTTAGTGTCACACAGCAAATAAGGCTCCGAAAACTGCAATATCATTGCAATAGTTGTTCTACTGGTAATGAAGAGGCAAAACCTGAACGATTCGTAAAGGTGCATGAGAAAAAGAATGCTATCAAATATACAGACCAAATAGAGGTTCTAAGATTAGATTTGAATGCACTTTTCGAGAGAACTGATGAAGCTGAAAGTTGATAGTTATGGAAGTGATATTCAATCTCGAATCTCGAATACAGGAAGAAAAACGAAGAAACATTTACGACATGACCATCTATGGTAACTCAGAGACAAAGAAACAATGAAACCTATACTGAAAGGAAGCCCAAGATTCTGGAGATATTATCGATAAGAGATAATTATATTGTGGTATGGAAGTAAAGAAACTGCAGCCTTTAACAGGACGAGACTTACCTGCCTTGACCCAAGACCAGAACTACCGTGGAATGGATGAGTGACGTACTGGGTAAGTCGTGCTACGGAAAAAATGAATCGTCGGGGCAACTAATTGACACAACCTAGACCAGAACTTTACCAACATTGCAGGAACAATCTGGGCCCGAGGTACAGCTATAACGGTAGTCTTGTTTTGTAAGAATGATTGCGCATTTTCGTCTCATCTTGTGACTCTAAGTAAACTTAGCCCCAGTGTTATTCGTTACTCTCCTACACTGGGTCTAACAAAACCTAATAGCAGGTTGCGTCAGGTAACCTTTGAGCGACCTATGAGCGTCCAATCAAATGCGGGTTTGGTGGGGCTTAGAGAATATACTGGCTACTGACGATCTTCCTCAACAAACGAAAATCCGCATGTGACACTGACATTTGACCTGCAATATATACGCGTTTGGGTTTATGTTGATATAGGTACCATAAGCTAATATTTCTGCAAGCTGACATCCTTGAATATTGCCAAAAACGCTAGTTTCTGTTTATTGACTGTTGTGGCATGCTCCATGTGCATCACCCGGAAGCGATCGTGCGGAAACTATAATTCGGAATCGTTCGGGCGAACTTTTGGGTGTGTGAAAGTTCGAAAGGTATGGGCGAATGTCCACTTTCAGGATTTAGTAAGCTTTGGTCTGATTGGTAGATCTCAAAGGTTACCTGTCGCGACCTCCAAATGGGTTTTGTTACATCCAGTGTAGGAGTGTAACGAGTAACACTGGGGCTTTACATAGACTGTGGAAAAACAGTATTTAGCACTCACTAAGTTAATGAGTTATGACCAGTAATTTCAACAGTAATTCTATGGCAATATGGTGTCCGACCATGTTTGACAATGGTGCCTGAACTCGTTGAGTGTCATCCAAAACAAAGTATATTCAGGCACACTGTTTAGGTGTCAAGACCGAGTATCGTGCACTCTTGACTGTGAACATGGTACAACTGAGTATTGATTACTCACCCGTTGAAGATATCACTGTTTAATGATTCTACAAATTTATTACACACCGCCAATAATGTACATATGACGTCAAAGTGTTTTACAGTTATGACGTCACAATGCTAATACCTCGGTCAAAATAGTATCAGACCTTGCTTGACTCGCGTAAAGCTGCCATCACGCTCGTTGAGTTCTTAGGAAAGAAGAACTTTGCCCGATATTATATTGCTAATGTTGAGTGAGTAATAAATAGCACTACATTTATGAAATTCGTGAATGGTGTCTGTATCTAACTCTCACAATGTCATGTGAGATTACAGCGTGAATACTTACTTCAGTCCACAAAGTCGGTTCCAGAAAAGTAATCTTATCTCGATTCTTAGTGTGCCGTTTGTTTTGATGGGACATCAATGTTAACGTATATTGACAGTTTTTATCCTCTTTTGCAACAGATACATGGGTTACCACGTCATAATTAAAGATTTCATTGTCTGAAATATTCGTGTTAAAGGAGAGCCGTGGCGGGCGAGCTGTCTGAGGTGAATCTAGTCGCGGCTCTGCTCTCTTTTAAAATGTATGTTGAGGACCAGATACGGCTGGTGAGAACAGCGACTATATCATGTAGCAGCTGTCTGTATTCACATACACAAACCAGTGAACGGCGGTGGATGAAATATGTGGTTTGTTAACGTTAATAGCTAAAGCTTGATAAACGCCAATAAAATAGCTGGAGCATGAGATTTTCAACTTAATAGGTGGATATTGTTAACAGAAAACTTGTAATGGGATAGCATAAGTGTTTGAGTTAATCAATACATTCTGTTCTTATCACTTAAATGTATAAAAGATGTGCAAGATATTGTGAAAGGTAATGTTTAGTGATTTCTTCAACTTCATACGCCATTTGGGGATAAAATGGAAATGAGGAATGGTCCATACCTGGTGGGTTCTCAGCGACGGCATAAACAAAACGTACACCCAGACTCCCTAACACACCTGCTTGCTGTTATCGAGATTAAGGACAAACTGGTACAAACTATAGCGACTTTCAGGGTTGTGCCATGTTTCGGTGGTACACTGATAAAAATGTCTACAAGTACTGACAGAGAGAGACAGGGAGAGAAAGAGAGAGACAATAGGGCAATAAAAGTATCACCTGTGGTTTCAGTTGTAGTTTACAGTTCTGTAAATATAGTGATGCTTTAATTACCTAATCTGAATAACTCGATAGTTACTAAGACAATAATTTGTGTCTGTGTTCGAAAAGGTGCAGTCTATTAATAACGTTGGCTGTTACGCAAGGACAAGGCAAACGTTGTGTCAGACTGTGGCTTAAATTCTGTACTGAGCAGCTTTAAGGGGTGGCTATTGAGGTAAAGTGACTGTTTCGACAGCGATTGGCTATTGATACTATAAGATGACGTAGATTCCGAAGACATCTGACGTCATTTTTTGTGACGTCATATTTTGTGATGCTGGCTAAGACAACTAGTTATGACTAAAAGAGGCACATATCCAAAGCGTCTATTTGCTTTTAACCAGATCGATAAATTCACATTTTATTGGGTACCTGATACAACATAATTTTAGGTTAAAATATGTATATCAGTTCTAGAGGGCTAACACACTACCTGGCAAAACAAAGTGTTGTCTTGACATTTTCCAAAACTCATTCATTAAGTCTGAAAACACGATAATGTCAAAACTGGAGTATCAACATTTCAAGTATAAGGTTACTAATTCTCTTGACCGATGGACATCGATATCTTGGGAAGTACCTGTTTTCTAAAGTTCACATTATAGGTATAGTAAACTGTAAAAGGATTATCCTTTACTGCAAAGAGATTGGTGATCAAACCATTTCCTTAAGAGATACCATAACAGCATTATGTAACAGTTTTCATAATACCTATTCTCATATTTAGCTGTGAACAAACATCTTATACAGTATGGAACATGCATATGTTCACATCATTCACACAGCATTGAAAGCCTTAGAACCACTTCCATACATACCGATTGTTCAAGCATTTATAGGTATCAGCTGGAATATCAATCATATATCAATCACATGATCTACCGTCACAGTGATTAAGCTAACACATTAATTTGCAGTTTCTCATGGTTGGTACTATATGCTTTCGCGGTACTTGCCTTGGATACCATACAACTAGGTATCTGTGAAACTGGAGTAATGGATAGGTCATTGGGATCATGTGGTAATAGTGTCCTCTGTAATCTGAGCTTTGACCCAACTCTTTGTAAGTCAGTCTTGAATGTCTCGCTCTGTCAAATCGTCTAGCTGGTTCCTCTGTGTTAGAATGTCTGGGGTGGACAATATGTTCAGAAGAATCACGAACATCTGATTCTGCACTGTCACTACTACTTGACTCTGGTTCAGTCTGGTTTGTGGTTTTGTAGCCTACTGTCTCTGTGTCATTCCTCGCAGTCAAATCATTTAAGTGTTCATTAATGCCAACGAAATGCCTGCTCATCTTTTGAGCTGTCAGAAGTACTGTTGCCAATGCTAGGTTTTATCTGTTTCTGATCCCCTGGTGCTCTCCTAGGTCGCTTTATGTGTGGCAGATCAACCTGGAATGGAATGTTATCACATGGAAGCAACAGATTCGTAAAGGAGACATCCTTCCTTCTGATTTGACCACATACACTGGACCTGATTAGTCTGCATTCTGCTGGTTCAAGTACAATGTGGATCTGTTCCTCCCAGTGTGACCGCAGCTTCCCAGTACCACCCCTCTCGTTTCCTGACAAGAACTCGATCACCTGGTTTCAATACTGTGTAGTGAGCTTTCATGCTGTAGTGTTGACCTCTCAGTGGACTGTTTCATCCGATCACTCACAAGATCATATGCCTGCTGCATGGTTTCATGCCAGTTTTCAACAAACTGCTGATAACTTTTCACCTCTCCTTCCAGATCAAACATCAAATCAACTGGTAGCCTTTGTGAGCGGCCATACAATACGTAGAAAGGTTAGAATTCAGTCACTTCATGTTTGGTACTATGCCTGTACAACCTGATTTACTTAATCTTTCCAACTGAGCTTCAGCTTGTCAGGAAGTGATTTCAACATCTCTAGCAGAGTTGGATTGAAGCGGTCATGTTGTCCATTGCCTTGAGGGTGATATGGTGTTGTTCTTGATCAAGCAACAGAACTTAATTACGTTAGGCGTCTAACAATGTATTCTCGAAGTCTTGTCCTTGATCATGGTGAATCCTTGCTGGAACCATACAGCGGGATAAAATCATTGAATAATTTGACATCTCATTTGAATATTCTCTAACAGCATCTTGAAGATCTAATGGTAGGCGTGATAAGATATCTGCATCAACATCACACTTGCCAGATCTGTAACGAATTGTGAAGTTGAAATCTGGGAGTTCAGCAACCCATCTGTCTGGGTGCTTCCATTTGTCCGACTTGATGACATAGGTCAATGGATTGTTGTCGCTGCAGACAATGAAACTTGGCACATAATACAGGTAATCACGGAAACGTTCTGTGGCAGCCCACTTCAGTGCTAGAAATTCCAATTTACCCGAACGTAGGTAATAATTCTTCTCAGCTACAGTAAGAGGTTTTGATCCACAAATCTCAATCTCTTGTTGGATTCCTGGTACAAGACTGCACCTAAAACATCTTGCGAGACATCTGTGTGAACCAGGAAAGGTTCACCTATATTAGCATGGTCAACTAGCATTTCAATAATCTTACACAAGATATCTTGGTGACTCTGAATCCATTCAACTTTTGTGCTTGATGGTAGCTGTCCCATGCCATTCTTTGAACTAGATTTCCCCTTTACCTTGGACTTGGTTACAGGATTTGTTTGGGACTTGAGCAAGTCATACAGCGGTTTTGTTTTTCTTCAGAAGTCTGAAATGAACTGTCAATAATAACCTAAGAAACGGAGTACCTTCCTGAGTTCACCCACTGTACCAGGAATCTTGATCTTCAAGTTTTACATCGCTTCCATGTCTGCAGGGTCGGCCCGATACCCTTTTCTCAGATACTAGGGTTTCGAGATAGCGAACTTCATGTCGAAATAATTCAGACTTATTTCGTTTCAGGTTTATACCCTTCAATGTCAGCCTTCCGGGCACAGTTCTAACATCATCCATATGTTTTTTGAAAGATAAACTGAACACAATTACATCATCAAGATATGGGATGCAAATCACATCCTGTACATGTAATTCCTCTAAACACTCCTTATGAGTGGAGCATAAGTCAGTGCAAAAGGAATACGTACCCATTTGAACAACCCCCATGGTCTGATGAACGCAGTCACGTATCGACAGTTTTGTTTAACAAACTCTCAGTGATACACTTTTGACTGATCGAATAGTGAGAACTACGAACTCCCTCCTAAACTCTCAGGAGGGATAAGGTATACAAAGTCACAAGTCACAAGTCGAGTTATGACTTCTTCAAATCCAGACTGATAGTCCAAGTAGGTGTAACCAATTCAATAATTTAAAGCATATTATTTATTTATACCTACTTCAGTGTCTCACTTCATCTGCATGAGATCAAGGATGTACGATCTAATGACAGCTCTGTAATCGGAGTACGGGACCAGAAGTAGTGTCATAGATTTGCTGAGTTCTGCCTTAGCGGCAAAATAGGCCACTGTGTGACCAGAAAAGCCAATCTGGCAGCAAAAGACGATGTCAAAACGACCAGTAGTAAGGTCATTATGTAATTCAATGATTTCTAATTTTGCAAAAGGAATATAGATGCAGAAACCAGAGGAAAGTCTTTAGGAAACATCTCAACACCTGAATAAAAACTTATTAGAATTACTTGATATCAGTTGTTCACTTATTGATTAATGACGGCTAAATTCATTTAAATGTCCCAGTTACACACTTGATTAATCTTTTGGGGTTAGAGTAAATGATTAATTGTTCGATACTATGTGTGCAAGAGAAGGAATGTCATAAATGATGACAAACACACGATCGTGACATGCTTCTATTCTGCGCTTGATATGACGACTAACAGTACAGTGTCTCAGATCCGAGTTTGATCATTACATGCCGGACTAAAGTGAGTGGGTGAGTGAATGAGTGAGTGAGTGAGGTAATAATTAACGTCACATCGGCAATATTTCAGCCATATCGTGACGAGAACATTTAATGCTGAAATGTAAGATATGTATTTCATAAATAAGCCTGTCGCCAAAGGACAGTAAAACAACTAGAATATCACAGTCACAATTTAACACTAGTGTGGAAACAAATATCACTATGGGACAATACAACATAAAATCAGGCTATAGATCGCCAACAACTGAAGGTAGATCACCATACAAGGGGCCATGGGGACTTACAGTACCTTTGCTACCTGCATGGACCCTAGTTGCATTAATATCATTCCCTCAGATGTTAGGAATTTAGTCACATCTAGCCAAAAATTAAAAATACACATATACTACGATTAAAAACAGTGGAAGTCTAAACGTACATGAAATGTTTTGGGACTTACGTACCCTCTCAGGAGGACAATAATTTTACTGTACTTCAACACCCTTTGAGGGTACAGCCACTAAGAATTCAAGTTACTAATCTAAACTACCATGAATTTAAATGCAACCATCTACAGAACAATGATGAAATCAATTTCTTTTAATAATCCAAGAATTAAATGAGAACTTACGGTGTTAAAAAGGTCCTTAATTGTTTTGACATTGAAATATTTATCCCTTGTGATGGAGAATTGCTTGACCGTGGTTCTCTCATCACAAGGGATGCAAAACGGAGGATCCTCACCTTTCAATAGGTATGAATGAGTATATCTAGTATGGCCAATACGATATCGCAGCATGATTACCTCTTCAAATCTGGACTGACAACCCAAGTAGGAATAACCAATATAGGGTTTTATTTTATGTAATTTATTGATGCCTACCTGGGTGTCCCACTTCTTCTGCATCAGATCACGGATATAAGATCTAATGTTAGCTTTATAATCAGTGTATGGAATAAGAAGTGGTGTCACAGATTTGTTGAGAGCTGCCTTGGCAGCAAGTTCGGCCTACGCGTTACCGGAAATGCCGACGTGGCTTGGTAACCAACAGAAGACGATGTCGTATTGGCCAGTAGCAAGAATATTATACAATTCAATAATGTCAATTAAAAGTGGATGTTTACAAAACATATTTTAATAGCCTGAATGCAAGAAAGAGAGTCGGAATAGATTATATACTGTTTATGTTTAGGGTGTCTTTGAATATATTGAAGAGCCGTTAGTATGGCGTTAGCTTCTGCTGTAAAAATAGAACTGTTGTCTGGTAATCTAGAAGATATTGTTCTGGATCCAATGACAGTGGCACAGGCCACTGCGCCACCATCCTTGGACCCATCTGTAAACAAGCATTTATAATTGCTATATTTATGTTTTAATTGATTATATCCTTGTTTGTATTGTAATTCATTAGTTTCTGATTTTTTAAATGTGGTCAATGTTAGGTGCACTTGGGGCCTGACCAACTGCCAAGGAGGAGAAGAAAGAAGACGGGAAGGAGCTATGTTTTCCAGCTCAATGCCGGGAGCAGAAAGAAAGGGTTTAATTCTATGTCCTAGAGGCGGGAGAAGAGAAGACTCTTTTTGTATAAATCCTCATAAAGGGGTTTGAAAATACAGCTATATGCAGGGTTAGATTCATTGGAGTATAATTTAGTAATATACTGTAAAGCTAACTTTATACGGTGCTGCTCAAGAGATGGTTCATCAGCCTCAACACAGAGATTGTCAATGGGTGAAGTTCTAAAAGACCCAAGACAAAGTCTTAGACCTTGATGGACAGAATCTAATAGTTTTAAGTTGCTTTTGCAGGCTCCACCATAGACGATGGAGCCATAATCAAGTTTAGAACGCACGAGTGATTGATAGAGATGGAGAAGGGTGGCTTGATCCCCTCCCCATTTAGAATTTGAAACCACTTTCAACAGGTCAAGTGCTTTCAGGGAGTGGGTTTAGGGAGCTCACTTTCCGAGAAATCTGGTATGGCAAGCGTATGTGTGTCCATGTATTGGAGCCTATGTTCAGCGTTAGGCCAAAGTTATTCTATGTCATCGTATGTGTATTCCTAAGACTGAGACACCCATACGTCACCAATGACCCTTTCCTGTAACCCCCAAGAATAGGTGTCCCCCTCCCTCTGGTGGCCAACTTACGTTAATCCGGGACAAGTCGAATAGCGACTAGTACCCCTCTCGAAGGATTGCATATTGGTGCATGAACACTTCAAACAAGAACGGTAACTATATAAGTATATGGGTAGGGACTTCTGGTCCAGAAAAGCTGAAATCCATGTACCTGTCTTTTATATTTACCATTTTCTAAATGACTCTGAAGAATGATAACTGTTTGATTCCAATGGTAGTCAGTATCTGTTGTATATATGTTGACATAGTCCAAAAATCCTCCATGTTGGTTCTGACATCATCAAACACCTGCGTGACCACACTTCGTCAATGGCCTTGGAGAACACCAGGGTGTTGACCCATCGAGGCCCGTGGGAAACTGGTTCGGAGGGACTCGCGCGCTGAATGACTGTGGGGTGACACATCTGGGACCGACTGGGGGGTTCAGTGACCGGGCACCCGTGGAAAACCGAGATCACGCCATCGAACACCTGTGTGACCTCATTTTCACCGAACACTGTGGTGGTATTGGCCCCGTGGGAACCGTCATGATATATCGCGCCATGGCATCACCCCATTCTTTAGGACCAATCAACAAGTACCAATACTTACTGGTTTACAAACCAGTTTCATCCAGTTTCATGTCTTACCTATATAAACCCCATCATGAAAACACCTTGCATCACTTGCCGACTTGCTCTGTGCTACATGTAGACACTTGCCGATTTTGACAAGTACACTACACACACACACACACACACACACACACACACACACACACACACACACACACACACACACACACACACACACACACACACACACACACACACACACACACTCAGCGGGCGGCCGCCCATTAAGGCATGATGAATCACCTCCCACAAGAGTGTAATCGCACTGTTTATGAATACAGAAAACACATGTGTCAGATGCTCGGTTTGAAAACGTCGCACGCGCCCGTGAACCTGTCGCGTGTACAGGAAATATGTTATGGCTTAGAGGGCGGGTTGTTTCAACAATCACCAAAGGGATTAAATTAGGTCATATAATTGACAAGCTGATATAGTCCGTGTAATCACGAATGTCCCTTTTTATATTTGTCAGATGCACTCCGTTCTTGAAGAAGTCCTACAGGCGACAACTAATCAGTCTTTCCAAAGATGTATCCTCACTTAAAAGATATATTAGACACAATTTGTCTTTCTTTCTCCTTCAATACCTAAACTAATCGACCTACTGTAAACCTTAATTCTGTCTTCATCATTGACTTGCAAGTGATCTATCGGTGTACCCGGCTGACAAGCTACTTAACAGAGCTCATTAGTAATCAAGCTGGTGGCCTGGCGTGACAGGTGAAGCCAAAAATTCACTTTGAAAATATTTCAACAATCCAACAAACAATCCAACAGTTACAATGTTTGCCACAACGCAACTGGAAATTTAAGGAGGATTGGCCTCATTTACTGCTCCTGGCAGTCAATAAACATACGACCCCAAGCACGCCACATAACCAAAACAGAGAGGATCAAAGAAAATAGCTTTCACAAAGGATTCCGCGTATTGGGCCCCAAACGTCCAAACGTCATCCTAAGTTATCCTAAGTCATCTCTGCGCTGGAGTGTGATGGCTGACGGTTCCGAATTGCGCAGATCGATGGTCATGCTGTTGTTGGTCTTAGATTGATTATTTACAGACCGCGTCCATATAGCTTGAATATTGCTGAGTGTGGCGTAGAACTAAACTCACTCTCTCAGTCTAAACGTTTGACGTGTTGTATATATGGAAATACAGTATTTAGCACCCACTAAGTTAAAGAGGCATGACCAGTAATCCTATGGTAATGGCTATGACAGTGGCTATGGAAATGGTGTCATCATGTGATGGCGTCCCATCATGTTTGACGATGGTGCCTGACCTCGTTCGGCGTCATTCAAAACATAGCATATTCAGACACACAATGTGGGCGTCAAGATCGGCAATCGTCCAGTTTCTGACTGTGAACATGGCACAAATGGGTATTTATTACCTACGAGGGCGAACATATCGTTGTTCATATTTATCATACGATGCCCTAGGGCAAAATGTCACTTTGTCATGGTGATGTGACGTCATGAGCAAAGCCATGACCGCCATCGAAAGATGGAATTGAATGACGTTTACGTCAAACCCAGAATCATTTATTACCATTAGCTGAATTGTTGGTTCATGGAACAACATTCCCCAAGCTTTCTTCAATCGCTTAGTGTGTCTCTGCATCATCGTTGTCTGCGACGTCCTCAACATACATGTTACAGGAGAACAGAGTCTGGATTCTCTGGTGACAACAGAGAAGCTGTACCAATAAGATGCTCTGTACAGCAGTTAAACTGTACCAGTAAGATGCTTTATATAGCAGGTAAACTGTACCAATAAGACGCTCTATACAACAGTTAAACAGTACAAATAGGATGCTCTATATAGCAGGTAAACCGTACCAAGATGATGCTCTATACAGCAGGTAAACTGTACCAAGAAGATGCTCTATACAGCAGTTGAACTGTACCAATAAGACACTCTATACAGCACTTAAACTGTATCAATAAGATGGCATTATTTAAACTGTACGAATAAGACGCTCTATACAGCAGGTAAACTGTACCAATAAGACGCTCTATACAGCAGGTAAACTGTACCAATAAGACGCTCTATACAGCAGGTAAACTGTACCAGTAAGACGCTCTATACAGCAGGTAAACTGTACCAATAAGGCGCTCTATACAGCAGGTAAACTGTACCAATGAGATGCCTTATACAGTATTTGAACTGTACCAATACCATTCTCTATACAGCAGTTAAACTCTTCCTATAAGATGATCTATACGGCGTGTCTGGATTCACTAGCCTGGCGACTCAGACAGCTCGCCCGCCACGTTCTCAACATACATGTTGAAGGAGAAGGGACACTACAACATAGAGCAGCTGTCTGCATTCACGTACACCAGCCTGTGAAAGGCGGTGGGTGAAATATATGGTTTGTTGGAGTTAATAGGTAAGGCTTGATAAAAGCCATTAATGTAGCTTGAGCATGGGATTTTCAACTTAATAGCTGGATAGTGGTAACAGAAAACTTGCAATAGGATAGCATAGGTGTTTAAACCTTTTGTTCAAAGCGTAACAACGATTGACAAGAACACCCAAATCGATTCAGCTAATGAATACATTCTGTTCTTTTTTCTTAAATGTCATATAAAAGATAACAATCGGATGGATGTGCACGATATTCTGAACGGTATTGTTTTGTGTAATACGACATTTCTGGTTAATATGAAACGAAGAATGGTCAATATCTGGTAACACATCGTCGGTGACGTCAGTTACAAAACGTACACCCAGATATTACTACGTGAGACAGCCAGAGAGACATTCACCCTACAAAGGTTGAATCAAGTACAACATCCTACCTGAGACAGACATTCACGCTACTAAGGACAGATCAAGTACAACTTACCACCTGAGACAGCCATAGAGACATTCACCCTACAAAGGTTGAATCAAGTACAACATCCTACCTGAGACAGACAGAGAGACATTCACGCTACTAAGGCTGGATCAAGTACAACTTACTACCTGAGACAGATAGGGAGACATTCATGCTTCTAAGGCTGGATCAAGTACAACTTACTACCTGAGACAGACATTCACGCTACTAAGGACAGATCAAGTACAACTTCCTACCTGAGACAGACATTCACGCTACTAAGGACAGATCAAGTACAACTTCCTACCTGAGACAGAAAGGGAGACATCCATGCTTCTAAGGCTGGATCAAGTACAACATCCTACCTGAAACAACCAGGGAGACATTCACGCTTCTAAGGCTAGATCAAGTACAACTTAATACCTGAGACAGACATTCACGCTACTAAGGACAGATCAAGTACAACTTCCTACCTGAGACAGCCAGAGAGACATTCACGCTACTAAGACTGGATCAAGTACAGCTTACTACCTGAGACATCCACACAGACATTCACACTACTGAGGCTGGAGCAAGTACAACCTACTACCTGAGACAACCATAGAGACATTCTCGCTACTAAGGACAGATCAAGTACAACTTCCTATCTGAGAAAGCCAGACAGACATTCATGCTTCTAACAACAGATCAAGTACAACTTCCTACCTGAGACAGCCAAAGAGACATTCACGCTACTAAGGCTGGATCAAATACAACATACTACCTGAGACAGACATTCATGCTACTAAGGACAGATCAAGTACAACTTCCTACCTGAGACAACCATAGAGACATTCACGCTACTAAGGACAGATCAAGTACAACTTCCTATCTGAGAGATACCATTCATGCTACCAAGGACAGATCAAGTACAACTTCCTACCTGAGCCAGTCAGGGAGACATTCACGCTACTCAGGCTGGATCAAGTACAGCTTACTACCTGAGACAGCCACACAGACATTCACACTACTGAGGCTGGAGCAAGTACAACCTACTACCTGAGACAACCATAGAGACATTCTCGCTACTAAGGACAGATCAAGTACAACTTCCTATCTGAGAAAGCCAGACAGACATTCACGCTACTAAGGCTGGATCAAAAGCAACATACTACCTAAGACAGACATTCATGCTACTAAGGACAGATCAAGTACAACTTCCTACCTGAGACAGCCACTCTGCTAAGAACCGATCTAGTACAACTTCGTTGTAACACCGCCACGTAACCACACAGAGGAGACGTGTAAGAGATTGCCCGTTACGCGATACACCCGTTATCTGAATAAAACCTCGTAAGAAATTTAATAATTGTTACCTTAAATGTACAATAATTAAATTCCTTACGATGTATTATTCAGATAACGGGAGCATCGCGTAACGGGTAATCTCTTACACGTCTCCTCTGTGTGGTTACGTGGCGGTGTTACAAGGAAGTTGTACTATAGATCTATCCTTAGCAGAGTGAATGCCTGTCAGGTAATATCGGGCAAGTAATATCCACGTACTCCAGTATATTGCTCTAAGCTGTAGTGTATGAATCCGAGATAAGTCACCTTGAAACAGTTCGGAAGGTTAAACTAAAAGCGCTCGGTATCACCTCAATATATACTGGTTAATTCTAATACGCTAATGATATAGTGAGAATCATACGACAGATATTTACTATGACTATGGACAGTTTTACTTTTTTCCCAAGTTGAATTGGAAAGGATAACACAGATATCTGCCCGCACAGAACTAATTCATGATATCAGTTCTTGGCTAGATTAGATTAATGTACGATCACCAAACACACTTTATGTTTAACAATCACCAAAGGCACTACATTAGGTCATATAATTGACAAGCTAATATAGTCCGTGTAATCACGAATGTCCCCTTTTATATTTGTCAGATGTACTCCGTTCTTGAAGAAGTGCTACAGGCGACAACTAATCAGTCTTTCCAAAGATGTATCCTCACTTAAAAGATATATTAGACACAATTTGTCTTTCTTTCTCCACCAATACCTAAACTAATCGACCTACTGTAAACCTTAATTCTGTCTTCATCATTGACTTGCAAGTGACCTATCGGTGTACCCGGCTGACAACATGGTGGCCTGGTGTGACAGGTGAAACCAAAAATTCACTTTGAAAATATTTCAACAATCCAACAAACAATCCAACAGTTACAATGTTTGCCACTACGCAACTGGAAATTTAAGGAGGATTGGCCTCATTTACTGCTCCTGACAATCAACAAACATATGACCCCAATCACGCCACATAACCAAAACAGAGAGGATCAAAGAAAACAGAAAGGATTCCGCGTATTGGGCCCCAAACGTCCGATCAGACATGCTTCATGTTCATCATCCCACGTGAGACTTTACTTCGTTTCAAAGAAGATCCTGCAGGTGTAACCAATGATGTTAACAGTCAGCCGGAAACAACTAATGGCTCTTCCTCTGACGAAGGCTGGCTAAGAGATTGCTTCAGTTTTCAGATTTCATGAAAGACCCGACCTTAAAAGGACTCAAGATCGCTCAGCTCAACAACAGCCATATTAGGTTGTTGAATCTGCTTTGTCAGCTGCGTGCGAATATCAAACCTGAATATGGAAAACTGAAAGTGTTCAACCAGGACAAATCTCCATGCCTGGATGTGCCTTTGATGATCCACAATATTCATCACTTTAACAGTTTCAGATTTTCACCTCCTCCAAAACTTGATGAAAGAATAGTCATGACTCTATGTCGGTCATCTATCGTGAACATCTACTAAAACAAAAGCGTATCGACTTCATATATTTGCATCCACCATTGCTGTCCATGTGTTTCATACCTGATGTTCAATCTGGCTGTCTTGTAGAGACCGAATGTGAGACCCAACAGCTTCGGTGTTCTACCACCCACCACAGGTTTTCTGATCTATGTCGTCCGATAGCTCGTACAAAGCAGGACTGTTAAAGCATGTAATGACCCTATCCTGGGAAGGTGGATTGTAGGGCTTCTGAGAAAGCAATCTCACTAAACAGATAAACTGAGGCAAATCGCACGTGGAGGTGATCCGAATGGTATTTGTCTCAGTGGGTGATATCGTTGGTAATCTTTACATTCCCTTAAGGATTTGGCAGACTACGACCTACATAAACAGTACTGTCCTACCCGGGGTTGCTGCTATCAAGGGGAAGGTGCAGAGCAACGGAAACAGCAGGGGTCATATGGTAAGTGTTTTGAAGTACCCAGAGGGGTTAGAATACCCGTGGAATATTCCATCACAAGGGATGATTGTTTTAAATCACGAACTAGGACGGACCTTTATGAAAACAGTCAACATTTAATTATTGTATTTTAAAAAGAATTAGATTTGTTATTTGATTTGTAAATAGATATATCTTTTATGACTGAAAGTTTGAATTAGTAACTAAGCTTGTTAGTGGCTGTATCTTCTAGTGGAGGTGAGGGTGTGGGTGGGGGGTTAAAGTACAGTAAAATTATCGTCCTCCTGAGAGGGTACGTAAGTCCACAAACATTCAAAGTACATTATAACTTTCCACTGTTTTTAATCGTAGCATGTGTGTGTTTATTTTCACAGGCTAGATGTGTCAGAAATTACTAACTGCTTATGGCATGGTGTAAATCCAGCTAGGGCCCATACAGGAAACAAATGTAGTGTAAGTCCCCATGGACCTTAGTATGGTGATCCACATTCAGTTCTTGGCGATCTATAGCCCATTTTTACACTGCCTTGTTTCAGTCACGATATGTGTCACGATATGTGTCTTTAAATTTTAACTCACTCACGGTCTGCATCGAGTAGCGCAAATAGGGTTGTACAACAATGAGAAAAATAATCAGTCAACTCTGTTTGCACTACAGTTTTCCTTGAGGTGTAAACCAAAAATAGGATTATCATCATTTCATAATTATCATCTTGATTTGGCCTGATTTAACAGAATGACTGATGTAACTTATTCCGTCCCTTATATGTCCACATATGCCGGAATATTGTATTTGTCCACATTTACCGGGCTATCTTATTTGTTCACATATACTGGACTATTAGTCGCGCCATTAGAATTCTCTCCCTCCATCAACCACACGTTGATGGTTATCACAGATTCGTATTTTAATTGTTTGTCACCTTTGTCGTGACTTAATGAGTTGAGATGCCTGTGTCCAAAATTCAGTTCCTGACCTTCTAGGCGAGCGTAATTACCTCCCATCGGCGTGACAGAAACCTGTGATTGTTGGTTCGAATCTCGAGTGGAACTCATGACGTTTCTATGTTTCTGTGCCCATGCTCTTGGTTTCACCACAGTGCTACACCTTTGCAGTATTTCAGGATTTGTCCATATTCTATTTATCATGAAATGAGCTTTACTAATTGTGAGGGTGAGTTATAACGCCAGAATGACACTATGTACACTGGGTAGATTCGAGTAGCAGCACCTTCAAAACAACCGTGTACATCGGCAAAAGTCAACATGAGGTACAGGTTTTCATTAAACTAGAATATTGATAAATTCAACAGAAATATGCAGGTGTGCAGACGTAACAATACGCTGTTGTAAAGGTACCCTGATATTACCCGACGAGGACCTCAACGCCCCGGCATGTTTGAACGTGTTGACATCATCCCTTATTCATATGATAAGAATATAGCCTAAGAAGACTCAACTGGAATGTTTACGCGTGAAACAGATTTAATAAATTCATGAATGCACAGCAACGGATCTGGTGTTAACATATATGAAAGATTACCTAAATGTCATGCGAGATTTTCATTATCGATAAATGACAATGGTATGCGCTTGCTCATGGCTCTACAAACTTAATTAAAAGTGCAAAAAGTGATAGGCGGGTTTCTTCATGGCTGCTCACTGGTTGTAGCAGGTCCTAACGAGATTTTGAGTTCGCTCTTAAGAATGTCAAGGATAGTACCTTCTTGATGTGAATACATGTAGGTAACAGTTCATGATGTGGTAACCAAGGAGACAAAGTATCCAAACTTTTTTTCAGATTGTTCTTTGGTACTTCAGGAGGATGATGGTCATCAGGAGTGACCTCAAAGGTACATCTGTTAGAATGAGATCATTTAAACATGCAGGAACTGACTGATGGTAGCATTTGTACACACGAGTCAACATTTTGAATAGAACATGTACAAAATGCCTGTGCAGTGATATAAGGACTGGTGCAGTGTGTGAAGGATGCTAAGTCCCGGTAATAAAGTAAATGATTTTATCTGAACTGCTAGATAATAACCCAGGTTCATGTATGCCCAACCTCTGGTATGGCACTGAGTGTGATAGCCAGACAGACATCGACCAGCTAAGTCAAGCTGCACTCCAGGAGGACTAAGCTTGAGTCAGTGAGTGTGGTTCCTATAGTAACAACCCAGCAACGTCAAGGTAGACGGGGCGTGTCACATGATATGAGGGCGTTCCTAAAGGTGGTGCAGAGGGTATGCATTAAGGGACTGCGTTATAATGTTTCTAACGAGCTTGTGGAATTAAAACACACACATTCACTTGACTACCTTCTTCCTCGGGTAGATTTGTCATTTGTACATCGTTTTATTTGAAGCTGTGTCACTGCACAGATCAACAGGTTTGACCAGAGAGTGGTCTTACCCACCCGCCCAGAATCAGGAATACAGCGTGAAGAGATGACACTGAGGATTAGGACAATTAAACTCACGCTGTTATTTTGCAAGTATCACGGATACGCGACGATTGTTCTCAATACCCCGTTCGCCATGTCTGCACGTGAAAGACACCCGAGTTGGCTGCAGTGTCATTGATCTTATCATGCATCGAACAAAATATCATGGTTGCTGAGACGCCATTGTCCATTATTGTATTTGATAAGAGAAAGTAATTACAAGTAAGTCATATCGTTTTGGCGTCTTGTGCAATACAGAAATGTGTCTTCGTCATCACAGTCTAGTTTCCGATCATGATCTAAATGCACGTGTGAATATTACCCATGAAACATTTGGACGCACTAGTGTAAACGTAGCCATTTTTTCAGTCAGCTACTCTACCGTTGATTAAGAATATTCAATGCTGGTTAAAGGTACTATTTACACATGGACGGATGTTAAGTAATAGAATATTGTCACGAGTTCAATAAATGACGAATTCATAACAAAACGGTTCACTAATACAAAGCTGTTCACATGCATGATATTTGCACATGCTTGTCAGCAAGTTGATGCAGGAACCTCGTGCATTTCATTTGCATACGGTTTTTAGTTGGTTACCCTATGTTATTGGAACAATTTAACTTCGATTTAACCATATAAGTAGATGGAGAGATACATAGCACATCGCGATTGCTTCAAGTGAGTCTATACTTTTGACGGCCCGAGAACGTCCGGGGTAAAATGGGCCTTCAGCAACCCATGCTTGCCATTAGAGGCGGCTAAGTTTGTCGTAAGAGGCAAAACAAAGGATCGGGTAGTCAGGCTCGCTGACATGGTTGATCACTCTCCTACCCAGAATTTCATGCGGGGAGCCTACATAGTACCTCTGCCACAGGCCAGAAAGATGTGAGGAATCGTTACATCTTACACAGTTCAGTCAATATAATGACTCTACATGAGTCTACACATCTAATTAAACGCCTTTGTGAAAATGGTTCAGTTTCACTTTACGGCTCCACGTGTTGTCATCGAAGCCTAATGGAGAGCAAGCGATGCAGCCGGTTTGAAAAGCAAATAGGTATTGTCAAACCTTAATGACGCAGTGATGCTAAGTCATCTCTGCGCTAGAGTGTGATGGCTGACATGTCATCGGTTCCGAATTGCGCAGATCGATGGTCATGCTGTTTATTACTGGACTGATCATTTACAGACCGCGTCCATATAGCTTGAATATTGCGGCGTAGAACTAAACTCACTCACTCACTCACTCTAAACGTTTGACGTGTTCTATACATGGATAAAACAGTACTTAGCACTCACTAGTACAAGTTAAAGAGGCATGACCAGTAATCCTATGGCAATTGTTATGTCAGTGGCGTCATCATGTGATGGTGTCCCATCATGTTTGACGATGGTGCTTGAACTGGTTCAGTGCCATTAAAAAATAGCATATTCAGACACTCCATGTGGGTGTCAAGACCGGCCATCGTGCATTGTTTAACCCTTGACTCTGAACATAGCACAAATGGGCATTTATTACCTAAGGTTTAGAAGCATTTACTGCTAACAACGACGGAGGTCACTGACACACTTACAAATATAGACACGTCACAGAACAACACAGATGACGTCACCATTGAGAGTGACAAAAATTGACCCTTACCTTTGCCCATACTACCAGCCGCCATTGTTTTCAGTGCTCAACAACGTTAGACTTATTTCCATTGCTGTGTGTTGTAATTTATAGCACAATTGTCATGGCTGGCACAGGCAAGAAAGTGCATAATGGCCCAGGTACATGTGACGAATGTGAGCCACATATATCGTCATTAATGAGTTCAAGTTCCAACTAGCATTAGGTGATGGAACTTCAAAAGCTGAACTGACGTCAACAACAAGCTTGATAATGTCCCATCGTCAAGCATTTTGGGGACATTATCAAGTTACAGTGGCCCGCTCATTTCTGATAATTCTAATTATTTTTAGCTATAATACCTACGAGGGCAAACATACCGTTGTTCATGTTTTTCATACGATGCCCTAGTGCAAAATATCACTTTGTCATGGTGATGTTACGTCATGGACAATGCCAGGACGTCAGGGTCTTTCTGTGACGTTGCTTTCTACATGTACCGACGGCGGGTAGCCGGTCCAGGTTTGAAAGTAGATGTGTTTCTTCTGGACAGCTCAGAGAGCAGTGCACGTGTGTACAGACGGCGAGGTAAATGGTATGCTGATGCGTACGTTGTACAGAGTCGGTATTTTAATGGAGAAAACGTTATGGTTGGGGAATCACATCTGAGGCTCTGACACAACTTGACGTTATCAATAGCAATCTCACAGGTCTGTGTCTGGAATGAGATCAGCGGGCCTCATGTGCAACCGTTCATTCAAGGGCAGAACAGTCCGGATGCTTCCCTCATCAGCTGTGTCTTAGGACCTAGTCCCAAAACACACACACACACACGCACACACGCACACACGCACGCACACACACTCATCCCCAACCTCAACCCCATCGAGGGATGAAATGGAACGACGTTTAGGTCAAGCCCAGAACATTAGCTGTATGGTTTCTTTAAAGTGATAACCAACACAAAATGTTTACATGAGGTATCTCCGAGCACACAATACCACAATTTGCTATAAACGAATCATACTACGCCATCTTTTCTGCATACTATAAGTATGAGTGAGTACGCCATATCTTTATATTATTTCAAAAGTCACCCAAATGTTTTTCATGAATGACCCAACTTTCAAAGCAATTATCTCGAAAGCAGGTTTGTGTCGGATATTATTATTTTTTTCCGACCCATTCAATTCACACAATAATGTACTGTAATGTAAACATAAACAAAACGTTGATGCATTAATGCTCCACGCACTCTTTCCCTTGTCGTGTTAAACTGTACCAATAAATAGCTCTATACAGCTGTAAAACTGCACCAGTAAGACGCTCTATCCAGCAGTTAAACTGTGCCATTATGATGCTCTATACAAGAGTTAAACTGCACCAATACGATGCTTTACACAGAAGTTACACTGTACCAATACAATGCTTTACACAGCAGTTACACTGTACCAATCAGGCGCTCTATACAGCAATTAAACTGCACCGATAAGACTCTCTATACAGCAGTTAAACTGTACCAATATACAGCAATTATACTGCACCAATAACAAGCTCTCCACAGCAGATAAACTGCTCCAATAAGACACTCTCTACAGCAGTTACACTGTACCAGTACGATGCTCTCCGCAGCAGATAAACTGTACCGATAAAAAGCTCTCCACAGCAGATACACTGCACCAATAAGACACTCTCAACAGCAGATAAACTGCACCAATAAAAACCTCTCCACAGCAGATAACCTGCACCAATAAGACACTCTCAACAGCAGTTAAACTGTACCAGTACGATGCTCTCTGCAACAGTTAAACTGTACCAATACGATGCTCTATACAGCAGTTAAACTACACCAATAAATAGCTCTCCACAGCAGATACACTGCACCAATAAGACACTCTCTACAGCAGTTAAACTGTACCAGTACGATGCTCTCCACAGCAGATAAACTGTACCGATAAAAAGCTCTCCACAGCAGATAACCTGCACCAATAAGACACTCTCAACAGCAGTTAAACTGTACCAATAAAAAGCTCTCCACATCAGATACACTGCACCAATAAGACACTCTCTACAGCAGTTAAACTGTAGCAATACGATGCTCTCCACAGCAGTTAACCTACACCAATAAAAAGTTCTCCACAGCAGATAAACTGCACCAATAAGACACTCTATCCAGCAGTTAAACTGTTCCTATAAGATGATCTATACGTCAGTTGAGGACAGTTCACCAGCCACGTCCTCAACACACATGTTAAAGGAGAACAAAGTCTGGATTCGCTGGTGAGAACAGCGACCGTAACATAGAGCAGCTGTCTGCATTCACGTACACAAATCAGTGAAAGGCGGTGGGTGAAATATATGGTTTATTAGCGTTAATAGCTAAGGCTTGATAAACGCCAATAATATAGCTTGAGCGTGAGATTTTCAACTTAATAGCTGGAAAGTGTTAACAGAAAACTTGCAAAGGGATAGCATAGGTGTTTCAACCCTTTGTTCAAAGCTTAAAAACGATTGTCAAGAACACACAAATCGATTCAGTTCATAAATACATTCTGTTCTTATTTTTTAAATATAAATTTATATATCAACTCCATACGCCAATTTTGGATAATATGAAAATGAAGAATGGTCTATACCTGGTAGGTTCTCGGCGACGGCAGTCACAAAACGTGTACCCAGATATTACGTCAACTCCCTAACACGCTGCTTGCTGTAATCGAGATTTAGGACAAACTATTGCGACTTTCAGGGTTGTGTCATATTTCGGTGGTACACTGATAAAGACGACCTGACGTATTGACAGAGAGAGACAGAGAGAGAAAGAAAGAGACAAAAGGGCAATAAAAGTATGACCTCTAGTTTCAATTGTAGTGTACTGTTATAGTGAGGCTTTATTATCTGGTAACCTGAATAACTCAATAGTTACGAAGAGAACAATTTGTGTCTGTGTTCGAAAAGTACAGTCTATTAATAACGTTGGCTATTATGTAAGGACAGAGGGAACGTTGTTTTAGACTGTGGCTCAATTTCTGTACTGAGCGGTTTTTAGGGGTGACTGTTGAGGTAAAGTGACTATTTCGATAGCGTTAGACCATTGATGCATACTATAACTGCGATAACGATGGATTATTGAAACATACTATTGCACCCATGGAAAGGGGTAACCAAAATAGCGAACAGTAAGTTCAGTCGATCATCAGCTTTTAATGGTGTACAAGATGACGTAGATGACGAAGACTCCTGACGTCATTCTGTGACGTCATATTTTGTGATGCTAGCTAAGACAGCTAGTTATGACAAAAAAGAGGCACACAGCCAAAGCGTTTGATTGCCTTTACCCAGATCGAAATATTATTGTTTTTCATTGGGTACCTGATACAAAATATTTTTAGCTTAAACGTGTTAAAAATATGTATGTCAATTCTAGAGGGATAACATTTATTTTCCAAAATACAATCATTCATTAAGTCTGAAAACACGGTAATGTCAAATCTGGAGTTTCAACATTTCCAATATAAGGTTACTAATTCTCTTCCCCGGTGGACATCGATATCTTGGGAAGTACCTGTTTTCTAAAGTTCACATTATAGGTATAGTAAACTGTAAAAGGATTATCCTTCACTGTAAAAAGATTGCTGACCAAACCATTTCCTTACGAGATACCATAACAGCATCATGTAACAGTTTTCATAATAGCTATTCTCATATTTAGTGATGAACAAACATCTTATACAGTATGGATCATGTTCATATCATTCACATATCATATACAGCCTTAGAGACACTTCCATACATACAGATTGTTCAAACATTTACAGGTTTCAGCTGGAATATCCATCATATATACTGCATTATCAATCACATGATCTAACGCCACAATGTTTAAGCTAACACATTAATTTGCATGTTTCCCACGGTGAGTACTATATGCACCACCGGTACTTGCCTTGGGCACCATACAGTCCTCTGTAATCTGAGCTTTGACCCAACTGTTTGTACGTCAGTCTTGCCGGAGCATCGGCAAGCAGTTTCCTCTGTGTTAGAAGATCTCGGGTGGACAATATGTTCAAAGAATCACTAACATCTGATACCGCACTTTCACTGCTACTTGACTCTAGTTCAGTCTGATTTGTATTGTTTTAGCCTGCTACTTCTGTGTTATTCCTCACATTCAAATCAAGTAAGAGTTCACTAATGCCAACTAAATCCTGCACACCACTTGAGCTGTCAGAAGTACTGTTGCCATCGTTAGCTTTTATCTGTTCATGATCCCTTGGTGCTGTCCTACGGCTTTTTCTCTGTGGCAGACCAACCTGGAATGGAAGGTTATCACATGGAAGCAACAGATTCGTAAAGGAGACATCCTTCCTTCTGGTTTGACCATATACACTGGACTTGATTGGTCCTTGACTTGACTTGGATCTGCTCCTTCCAGTGTGAACGCAGCTTCCGAGGACCACCCCTCTCGTTCAAGTTCCTGACAAGAACACGATCACGTGGTTTCAATACTGTGTACTGAGCTTTCATGATGTAGTGTTCTCGTGACTTCTAAGTGGACTGTTTCATCCGATCACTCACAAGATCATATGCCTACTGTATAGTATCATGCTAGTTTTCAACAAACTACTGATAACGTTTTCCCTGTGCTTCTCATCCCAGATCAAATATCAAGTCAACTAGTAGCCTTGATGAGCGACCATACAATAAGTAGAAAGGTGAGAATCCAGTCACTTCATGTGTGGTGCAGTTGTATGCATGTACAAACTGATTTACTTGATCTTTCCAGTTGATTGTTAGCTTGTCATTCCCTTGAGGGCGATATGGCATTGTTGTTGACCCAGCAGCACAAATTAATTGTGTGAGGCGTCTAACAATGTATTCTCGAAGTTGCGTCCTTGATCATGGTGATTCCTTGTTGGAAAACCAAACCGTTGGATAAAGTCATTGAATAACTTGTCTACTGCTGTAGTTCCAGACTTATTTCTTGTTGGGTACACCTGTCCAAAGCGAGTAACGTGATCCATGATGACAAACAGGTATTCATATCCACCTTTAACATAGTCTACAGGATCGCCCCAATGCCCTTCCTCAGATACTAGGGTTCCAAGATAGCGAAATTCATGTTAAAAATTTCAAACTTCAGTTTTATACCCTTCGATTTCAGCCTTTGGAGTAGAGTTCGTATCCATATGTTTTTGGAGAGATGAACTGAACACAATCACATCATCAAGGTATGGAATGCAAATATCACCCTGTAATTCCTCTAAACCTTCGTTCATGAATCGCTGGAAAGGAGCATAAGTCAGTCCAAAAGGGATACATACCCATTGGAACAGTCTCCATGGTCTAGTGAACGCAGTCCGGTATTGTCTTGTTTAACAAACCCTTGGTGATACGCTTTTGACTGATCTAATAGTGAGAACCACGTATTCCCTCCTAAACGCTCAAGTGCATCACAGATCCTAGGAATTGGCATCCTGCCCCTGACCACTTTTAGATATAGATGTCTGTAGTCTATACAAAGTCTAAGACTTGAGTCACGTTTCCACTGGTGATGAGCAAGAAGACGTGGACCTGGTGATCCATTCCCTTTCCAATAAGTCCTAGGGGTAGCCCTTAACGTCCTTGTATAGAGGTTTCGGGATAGATGTATATGTCTTCTGAACTGGATCCTTATCTGTAAGCTGAATATCAAGTGAACAGCCAATATCATTGTCGTCCTTTGAGGAAGCAGCCGATTGCTCCCGAAGTATCTTCCGAGCAAGTATTTCCTGCTCGACAGATAAATTACTTGATGACAATTCGATATCTGGACCAAACTTACATTCGGTGTTGTCTACCTGAAGACTATTTAGTGTATTCACAGATCCTTGGCCCAATATCTTCTTAATTGTGCTCTGCATTGGAAACAAGCAGTTCATATATACTTGACCACTATATATACTGTTGGTCTGATGAGTTCCATCGTCCTGTTTGACCTCGGTGACATCGTAGCCTCGGTCACATATGGTCCCTTTGTTGTGTCAAATCTTGGCTTCCTGGCTTCATCCTCTCCTTGCATCCAGCCCTGTAATGGTTAGTACTGCCACATCGCAAGATATCTTCTGAGAGTCTTCTGTTGCTAGATGGTGGTGCCCCTGCTTGCTGTGTCACAGAGTCATTGTTTTTTTAGCTCTCCCACTTGTAGACTGAGTTTCTTGAGTTCTGCTCTAAGTGCAGCCATTTCAGATGAAAGTTTATCTGGATTCTTCTCTTTCTGTACAACTTCAGGCTGCACCACTTCATTGCAAGTGCAAATCAGTACTCTGATTAGATCCTAAAATGAAGACCAGGTAAGATAGCCTTGATTACAGCGGTAACAATTTCATAATCCTCAACTCCTTTCTTTGTCCCTATACCGATTTGTTGTAGGAAAGTTGATCTTTTGTCCTGGCACCCTAATCTGCCCTACAGTTTCAAAATCCCGTTGAAGTGACAAATCAATATTAGGATCAAATTTACATTCCTCTTCCTGAAGACTATTCAGTGTATTCAAAGATGCAGTAATTTCTTGCACTTGATAGGAAGGACAGACCTCAGTGGTTCTAATGATCCAATCACAGTCTTGGCTGTAAGATGATGTCATGTTTAGTACTGTTGTCGTTGATGAAAGACGCCCTGGTAACATGACAATTAAGTGACTCTGCAAACTGTAACCCTTCAGGCCATGGAGACTTCACATCTGGTTCAAACAAAGCATGTTGGTCTCTCCATACACTTGCGAGTCGAACTTCACATCAGTCACTTGACCCTTAGCGCACAGAATCTCACGTCGACCTGACAGTAACCATCCAATTGTTTCTTCCTCTTTCTGAATGGTATGAATTTTCAATAGTTCTTGTTGCAACATGGTCCTCTCGGCCTCGCGTTCCTATTGCCTGGTCAGCATATGGGCTTCGAAGAGCTCCTTCTGACCATCAGCTCCAGACACATATATGTTGATCGATGGTCACGAGTTAGTTAATAATGATGTCGGCTATGAGGCTGTGTTCGAAAGAACGCAACTGACACAACAGCAAACATCACTGGGATTCACATCGACTGCTACAACGTACGCATCGCATGTAATCCTGCACACCATACTTCAGATCATTGACCTCATGCTTAACATTCCGGACGAGCCCCCAAAATGTTACACCTACGTAAGGGGTGACTGAAACACCGAAAGATAACAGTAAATTGATCAGTCGATCATAAGCTTATAGTGATGATGCCGTGGACGACATCTGACGTCATTCTGTGAGATCATATTTTGTGACGCTGGCTAAGACAACTACCGATGACTAAAAGAGGCACATAACCCGAGCGTCTGCTTTTAAACACGTGGATAAATTACCATAGGGTACCTTATATAACATAATTATCGCTTACACGTGTTAAAATATGTATGTCAATCTAGAAGGCTAACACATATGTTTGCGATGGTGATAGACTATTGATGCTGCTACTGCCATGACTATTACAATAGTTCTGCCCTAACAAGGTTTTCACATTTCAGATTTAACATGTACTTTGCAATAAAAGCAACTGCGTTTCTTGTTCGTTTCAGTTTTTAGTGAATGGACTTCAAGCAAACCACCCTCAATTTCCATCAAACATATCATTTTGCCACCATTTTAGATAGACTACAGAACAAAAGAACATGAAAACAGAATTTTGCCTCTGTTGCAGTGGTTGTGCATGACAATGATCAAAGCTTAGAACAAGTAACACTGAACTACAAACTGAACACAAGTTAGATCAATAATTTTCCACCGTACATTACAGTCATATTGGTCATATTGTCAAGCATATTGTCCAAAGTCAAGTGGACAGCTAAAGGTATCTTGGTGACCAGTAGGAATTGAAAATACTTCTGCTTCAAACATTGTATCATCAAGTAAAGGATACGATATTCAAATTTTCTGAAAAATATTTATAACATTCAACAACAACAACAAAAGCACGCTAATGGAAGTCGCGGTGGCTGAGCGGGCTAGGTTGCTGACTTCCTGTGGTGGTGATTAGGTGCCTGAATCTAAGGGTGCAATTCGAATCCCGAATGGGACTCAACTAAGAAAACTACTAGAATTTGTACTCTAAACCAAGGCTGTTCCCTGCGCTACGGATATGTTGACAGAAACAGTCCTTTTGCTATTCATAGTCACATAGTCGATTTATTGTCATTAAGTCATATTCCCAAATGAATTATTACGATTGATTCCTAAATAATTGCAGTGCATCTATGGTTCGATCCGTCGTTACACCCCTAGCGGGTTTCATCATTTTATTAGATATGCCTCTGTCAAGGAATACCAAAGGCAGGATCCTCCTCACCTGTAAACAGGTATTCATCTTGTATGGCCAGTGCGATATCGTTGCATAATGACCTCTTCAAATCCGGACTGACAGTCCAGGTAGGTGTAACCAATTGTATATAATTCAATAATTTGTAATTTTGTAACCGGAGGAAGGAGGAAGAAACCAATGGTAAGTCTTCAGGAAACATCACAACACCTGAATAGAATTAACTGAACATTTACAATATCAGCTGTTTAATGATTGGTTAATGACGGCTAAATGCATTTAATTGTCCCAATTGCGAATAATCTTTTTTTAAGTAAATGATTAATTGTTCGATGCTATTGTGGCATGCTTCTGTTCTGCGTTTGACATGACCAGTGCTAACAGTGCATTGTCTCAGATCCGAGTTTGATTGTTACATGCCTGACAAAAGCATGAAGCAAAGTGCTGGGGAAAAAACATATTTCTGGTGTCCGGTTTTGATGCCCTCTTTCCGAGAAATCTGACATGGCAAGCATATTTGTCCCGATGTTTTGCACCCTATGTTCACCGTTAGGGAAAAACTATTCTGTGTCATCGTATGTGTGTATTCCTAAGACTGAGATACCCATTCGTCACCACTGACCCTTTCCCGTAGCCCCCAAGAAGATGAGTCCCCCTCCCACTGGTGGTCAACTTATGTTATTCCGAATAGCGACTAGTACCCCTCTGGTGGGATTGCATATTGCTGCATGAACACTTCAAACAACAACGATATAAGACATGTATATGGATGGGAACTTCTGGTCCAGAAATGTGTGATACAATAAGTAAAAAGTTGCCATGTACTTGTCTTTCATATTCACCATTTTCTAAATACGGTGGTGGTGTGTTTGTTAGAATATAATATAATATATATGTATAATAGGTACATAAGGGATGGTTGTTGAGATGTAGAGGGGACGACTTTGGATTTTTGTTCATCTGTTTGCTAACATCAACGTTTGAAGACCGACAACTAAAGAGGCCTCGTCTACACTGAACATAAAATAGCTAACAACCAACATTATTCCGTATATGTGAAAGGATCAAGACTTTGGTTACAGTAGGTATTTAGCTAATAGTTTAGATTTGTGGTCTAACGGTGCTGTGATAGAAATTTCTGTAATTTCTAAACCGTCACAGTATTTTGAAGAAACCTCCTTGATACAATTAAATGAAGGACGAAATCAATATTTGTTGAAGAGGTATTTTAATGTAATCATTACCAGCTGTTCTTATATTTCCAAAAATATATTTTTAATATGGTTTAATTTCACAAGTGCATGTTTATTGAATATGCTAACAGCTACAATAAATCTCAAAGCTGACACTTTACATTTAATGTAAAATATTTCTCAAATTTAACATTCGTGTAGCCGTGATACCTTACCCTTTAAACTTAACATGATGAAAAAGGTATGACTCCAAAATATCAAACTACAATATTTCCACAGATATAAAATAAAAGTCTACTGATAAAGATTAATATTGAGTAGCAATTATATATAGATGTAATGTTGTTGTTTTGAAACTCGAAGCTATTTATTTATAATATTTGTTTTAAAAAATGTTGGAAAGCTTACGAACAATCTCCAAAACAACCTTAATAGCTTCGTGTATATATATACATTGCAAGAATGAAGTATATTTCATTTACTCAAACCAGAGACAAACCTTTTCATTTAAATTTCAAATAATACACCAATTACATCTCTCTAAGTCTCTTCCTTCCATCAACGTTTCATGGTAAAAACCTTCTGTGTATTTGTCATCATTGACCTTATTAATATTCACCTGTGTCTCAGAGACTGTCATGGATACCTAGCTATCAGTTGGTATATGTTTGCTGTGTCAAGGGCTATGATTCAGGTGACACAGGGTGTCAGAGTTCCTCCCGTTCTCAAATAATATGAATAATATAATATATACTAAAATTCTAAACAAAACCTTAAACAACAAGTATTTGTTAAATAACGACCTCAGAGTTTCATGAGAACTTTGTTAAATAGACTTTAATGCATTTAAATCACAATTATTGTGCCAGAAAATCCTATTCACCCTCCAGCTTGAAGCACTTTGTCACGATATGCTGGGTTGTCCCATGGCCTATCGGAATAATATATGTGTACACAGTGAACTCAGAGCCAGCTAATCGAACGGTTTTCGAACTCCGTGCACTGCATGCGTCATATTATGACGTCATACGAGTGTTAGAGATACGGCTTGTCGGCGGAGAGTTTGGCGGTTACCGTGGCAACGGGTAATACTTTTTTCAGTTGTCGGCCTCCTGGAAGTGATAACATTGAAACTTGTTAATGACATTAAATTGTTGTACATGAAGGTAAGGTAAAGTATTACGTATTATGAAATGAGAGAATACATTAACTGAAATGCTGGGTTCCATTAATATCGGTTAATGGTTACAATTTTGGTGTTCGATGGAGAAAAGACAATATTTGATTCATTTTATGTGATCATCAAACTGAAATTCGAAGCATATAAAATGGTTATTTCTATATTATGCATGCATAATGCTACTTTTAATATGGAAATGTCTTAGAATGGTGTCGGATTCTGTGTGAACTGTTTGCCCTGCCTCAGGCTATATAAATATACTGCTATTAATGTTAACACCAATTCTTGAACGCCATCACGACTTGTGTTGTTTGAGGAGTGCCAGATCACAAGTCACAGGTTTCTGGCGCGCACAGTGGAGTTAATTCTGCACTACCAGTTCCGACGTGTTTGAGGATTCTCCCTCCAGTGCCTTCAGGCTGGTGTGAGGAGGGAGGTTCATAGCACTCAGTGACCATTTATCTCATCTGTCAGATAATGGAATTCCGCGTCGTGGCTTTATTCAACTGACTGTTACAACTGTCCAACAAAGTCAGCGAAGCGCTGTACATATAGGTAACGCATTTATCAGTAGAGTGAGTGAGTGTAGTAGTGAGTCTTACGCCGCACTCAGCAATATTCCAGCTATATAGCAGCGATCTCTACATAATCGAGTCAGGACCAGACAATCCTGAGATCAACAGCATGAGCATCGATCTGCACAACTGGGAACGGATGACATGAGTAAACAACTTAAGCGAGTCTGACCATCCGATCCCTTTAGTCGCCTCTTTCAACAAGCATGGGTCACTGATGGCCAACAGTCTTGCCCTGGTCTTCACGGGTCATTTATCAGTAGAACCCATGATATAGTGTATGACCAAAATATAAAGAAACCATGAAAACAACGTGTGAGACTGATGGGTACTGTACTAAATAAGAAAAAGGTCTTGACTGGGTTAGAAGTATCGTTTATTGAAGATATTCCAATCAAAAATAATCACCTTCTATTGTTTACAGGGCACCAAAGCGTATAATGACTCAATATGTTCAAAGGATATCAAGCTGAAGAGATAACATAATCATTGTCATCAACCAGTGCAAAACACTACAAACAAATAGTTTTCGGATATATCTCCAAGGTCTACAGTAGGAACTCTTTAATAAGTTTGCATTATTATGATACAAAATATGTGCTAATGAAATAGGCTCAAAGGCTCCAGCAATAATCCGTAATAATTTGTTTCTAACGTCAATCGAACAGTTGGTATACTCAAAGAGTATCAAGTAGAAGAAATATAATGATCCAATCGTCCATTCTAATCAGTGTGCGTACATTCGTACAAACATGCTTATTAACTTTGTCATCAGAGGCGCAAAATACGAAATTTCCATGCATGTTATTCTAATATTACGGTAACGCTATTTTTCAGGGCATTATCATTTGCAGAAGGCTGAGGTCTTAAATTAACTGTCCGACGAAGACCGAGCTCTCTTGCAAATGATGCCCTGAAAAACAGCGTTACCGTTATTATAGCTAAAATGAATAGAATTTTTAATAAAATAAGAATAAAACCAGCGGTATCGGTTTAGAAGCATTTACTGCCAACAACAAACGACGGAGGTCACTGACACACGTTTCACAAATAAAGACACGTCATAGAACACAGATGACGTCACTATTGACAGTGACGACATTTGACATTCACCTTTGCCCATACTACCAGCCGCCATTGTTTTCAGTGATGAACAACGTTAGACTTCAAGTCGATATTTTCATGGCTGTATGTTGTCATTTATGGTACAATTGTTACGGTTGGCACAGGCAGGAAAGTGCATAAAGGCACAGGTACATGTGACGAAAGTGAGCCAGATGTGTGATCAATAATGCAGCTCAGTTCAACGGAGCCGTAGGTGATTGAACTTCAACAGCTGAGCTACTTATGACGTCACCTTGATAATCGCCCGTCGGCAAGCATTTTGCGGGCATTATCAAGCTACAGCGGCCCGCTCATTTCTGATAACGTGCGGGAGTTTTAATGATAATTCTATCCATTTTAGCTATAATGCAAAACATCGTGATAATAAAACGCTCATATTGTAAACTGATTGGACGTCATCAAGCGTACATATGCAGGAAATCATCGCCATACATTCGAATGTTGATTACTGAGAATGAATATATACTTAGAATAAAGAGTTAAGTGCCACCTAGCATATTGTGCTAACACAAGGTCATAGGAAATCTAAAAAAAGTACTATTATAAATGATTTAGTACGTTTCCGTTTAACATTAACCATTTATGGCATCTTTTACTTTAAACACGATGCATGAGCTTTGGGAAGACAGGCGTTCTTTTGAAAATTGCAAATCATTAATGAATGTTATATGGTCAATGGATGCCATTTTTGACACGTGAAACCCTTGTTTAATAGTGTTGTATAAGCAGACTAGAAATCGTTATTTTGCTTTAAAAAGCGTAAAAGCGGTACCATCATATCTTTAACAATACTTCCATTAATTGTCGATACAAATGATTATGATATTCCGAAATCAGTTGCTAAAATAACTTTCTCTAAAGATGGATTCATCTTTCCAATTATTTTGAAAACAGACTGGCTCTTATCTTTTTATTCGGGGCATATATGCCAACTGCCTGGGTATTGTTGCCACTTGTGTTCACGGTGGGGTCCTGTACTTCACATGAAGATGTACACCAGCGCTACCAGTCCCCAGATCCCTGTAGAGCACCTTGAAGCTCGAAACAGAAACGAAGGATACACGCAACAGTAAATACAAAGGTCACATTGAACTAATACACGAGTGAATTGTCAGACACGTGCCACAGTATTGTAGCACCTGAAGGGGAAGGACGTGAAGGGGTTGTGTGGATGTTTTTAATGGCAGGAAATTACTAGCCTCTCGTGCACCACATTCCAGTGTATTTTTATCAACAATGGCTACACAAATACTGAAATAAAATCAGAACAAATTAGGTTACCGTCAGTCGTGGGAGAACGTGTCAAAAGATTCATCTTTATTGGCCCGGTGGTTACTGGGAAGATGGTTAAAACCAAACGGACGATGGAGAAACGAGCCATGAGGTAAAGAAACTTGACTTTCAGTCAGGCTAGATACACTCAGGTTCACGAGTTTAAAATGTGTGACCTGGACCCAGTTGCACAAAGCGATCTTAGTGCTTCGACTATCATAAGCCTACGTTGGAGAATGGGAGTTACGATCATTGTGTCGTTAAAATCGCTTTGTGCAAGTGTTCTCTTCCTCTTAGTGTCTCGTTCATACACTTTCTCTGCCCAGATTATGATTACATATGTTGGTAGAATTCTGTTGACCGAAGGATATGAATGAACAGAATATCTGATGTGGCATTTATTCCTGCAGCTTAAATTTATTTACGAGCATTTGTCCAATGAAATAAAGCAGATTTAAGCTTCGGAATAATTATTTAGTTAATAATCACACTATACAGGACAGATAAGGTAACCAAACGATTCTTAATACTGGAGATATAGCTTCTCTCAGGCAGTTCATCTATTGGAATCTGATTTGCGTATACACGAAACAAAATGTTCTGTACACACCGCTAACTATCAGTGGTTCTTGAACGCTGAACGTGGCTCTCAGGGTCACCCTTCCCACGCCACTGTCGCCGACTCCAACATCTCTCCTCCGCCTCTTCTTTGTGTAGTCAGAAGTAGGGCTCACAAGACTACATCTGCTGCCGCTATTCAAACTCTTAAGACGATAAAGAAAACAGTGGGTTTTAACAGATGTGTATTCTGATATTCTGATACGTTGTGACATTGACCATTTTAACATGTCAAAAATCCACCCTTTTGGAAGTGGTAAAATATCTCTTAAAGCGACGCGGTAATGTTGAGCATAGGCATTCTGTTTATGACAGTGATGCTTTCAGTATATTTCATTATACTGTCTTTTATTACGCTAACGTTCAGACGCGATCTGAAGATCATCTCAACCAACGGGAATCTCATAGCTGATTCTAAGGGCTGATTCTAACGGGATCCGGTGGTCAGGCTCGCTGATTTTGTTGACACATTTCATCGGCTCCCAGTTGAGCAGGTCGATGCGCATGCTGTTGATCACTGGATTGTCGGGCCCAGGCTCTATAATTTACTGACATCCATCATATAGCTGGAATATTGCTGAGTACGGCGTGAAACTAAACTCACTCTCTCGGAGCTGGTTCTAGTACCACTGGTGGGTAGAACTGGTCAAATGACTAAAACAACATACATGGCTTCAAAGTTAATGTTTTGATTATCCTGGCACAACACTTAAACACTTTGCAACGGGAGTAATGGTTAGGTTGTCTAAATGTGTACCGTGAGTGGTCGGCATGCAGCATCCATGGCCGTCTGTAGCTGACGTGGCCTTGGCGATAGTTTGCAATCAAGGACAGTTTGATGTGCGTACGCGAGTTCAGCTAAAGTACACCACCTTTGATCACCATCGTCCTTGCAAAGGTCATTGGGTAAACATTGTTTTTTTCAAATGAATTAAGGTTGACTACGGGTTTCCTTAATGGCAGGACATGGTAAAGACGAAGGATGGCACACCCATGCCCTTAAAATCAGACAGTCCAATCATTTCAGTAGAGATCCTGGATGGAGTGAAGAGCGGCTTTGACCAATCAGCTTAACAAAAGATATGTTTATCTGACGTTCAACTCAAATCTCATGTCTGATGGTCCATTTACAACTATGAACTATTTATTTAATTAAAGAGATAAAATATCAATAGCTGCGACACCTTGTCTCTGAATACACGTAGTTGTCCACAGAGAAAAGTCACTACACAATGTTTGTGGGAGAGATTTATATGTTCACATTGTACTCACACCAAGTTCATTTAGCCATGAAAAGAAAGTGGACCACATTTCACCCGGAATACATAGGCGTCGGGACATTTCCACAACTTCATCAACAGGACAGATCAGTTTCCCTTTTCAGAACCACAGTGTAGAACATTTACTATAGGCCACACCTCAGAGACACTCAATGACTAGGTTTGTGTACATTACTAGTTCTGTTGTGGAGAGTAAATTGAGTTGATCCACTTTCATTCCTGTGGTTTTAGTTCTGTTGCTTCTAGTAACTATATACACATTTCAAAAATAAGGACTAAGTTGCCGTTCTCTTGCAGTGGCCAGTTCGTATACCATCAACTTTATCATCCTTGGGGCAGATGTACACAGTACACTCCACTACCACGGGTGTGTTAGGGTAGCTTTCAAACTTGAACGGGTACAGGATGGCATAGGCCATATCGTAGCCGGGCTCCTTGGCTACGGTGAATGTGCTGAGCACACCATAACACCACCCAACCGTATCTGTCGACTTGCTTGATGCGGTTAAGTGCCAAACGTTAATTGCGTAGTGTGCAGCCACGCTGTCTTCCATCATAACGCTTGAAGGGATATTGCGATTTATCACTGAAACATACGTGCAACTAGTTTCCAGGCTTCAGGACTCGTGAACCTCTGGCATGTTTGCCTCTCAGGGTGGCTTGTAATTGTCTGTGACTGTGACTCGTAGTGTTCCTGGTCTTGGGTGGTCATTTGTCGAACTGGAATGCACGAAACGATCCCACAAAAGAGTTATTGTGCTGAGACAAACACTGAAGGTTCTCATTTTCTCATCCAGTAATTTCAAGGGTCTTGGATGAATTTATGAGATGGTTTTTGGCCTGTTATAGTCACAGGTTGTACTCATGTTTGCACATGAAAAGCGATAATTGCGGCTTTCGGTTGTGTTCCATAACGTTCAAGCTGAAAATCGCAATAACGATCGACAAAAGCATTCAAAATAGTTTATGCGGCATTCGCTCACGCATGTTCTTCTAAAGCACACTAACAATCATTTGACATATGCGTGCAAACTTTCGATTATTATTATCAAATTTTATTCTGCATTTCTTTTCTTTAGAGAAGCGTATGTACACAAGTGTACCCCCAAAGTTAAGTAAATGGGGAATATGAAAAATATGCCAATGTGGGTGGATTTGAATGATTTTTGGTAGTTATGTTAGCTATGACAAAGGGGCTATGTGCGTACAATACATTAAAGTGCCAGTACACAGTAGTAATTTAAAATGTTATAGTGAATAGAGATTGTTTTGCAAGGCGGAAACATGTTCTCCTACGAGGGTCTTCCTTGTTTTCAAAGTACGAAAACATGCGTAGAATTCATTCTTGTGTTTGCATATAAAATAATTTCAAAGTTTATATTTCAACAGCATATTTTGTTAAATTGCCTCGACAATGCAAGTTACTTAACAATGTTAAGTCCATGTGAAAGCAAAAAATATATACTAGTACAAATTGTACATTGCACTTGCACATCCTACATGTTATATACAGGTGTCTGTTCCCTATAACATATTTTGTCACTCCTGTATTCACACATTCAGTTTATATTGACTACAGATTTTTGTTTATTTTATTTGTCATTCAATTACTCAGACATGAGTGCTATTGTTTCTATTCTGACCGTTAGGCTGATTTGACACTTGGGCGTGACTATATATGTGGTGGTCACATTAACTTTACTTGGGTTCTTGAGTTACTACATGCCTGTGACATGGTAGTATATACTCTTCAGAAAATGTAGGGGGTCTTCATGTTTTATTTACGATTAAAAATATTTAGGAGATTTATCGGAGTCAATCAATGTTGATATGATTTTGTGTGCATCACCATTTGCATTTCCTTACAACCATAGTTATTTGGAATGTAGTCGCTGAAAGATGATTGGTGTATGGCAAGTAATTTGCATGTATACGATTTTCATTTTAAAACAAAAGACTAGAAACAAACATTAACAAGATGAGTGTAAAAATTAATGTTCTAAGTGATTTCTCGACCTTCTTGAAAAAAACGTCAAAATCAAGAATGGGCCCCCATGCACGTGTACGGGGCTACTGCGTTGTGCACGTGCATATCATGCGTTGTGTTTATGAGTGGTAATAGAGGGAAATAGTGGTGCGTTCATGAGATGTCTGTTCCTGAAACGGTTGTTAACGTTTACTCTTCCTATCCAAATTGAAAGTTCATTATCCCCTACTTTTATGAAGAGTATATATTGTGAAAAGGGAGAATACATTCATAAAAAAAATGGGTTCCATTATGACTGGCCAAAGTCTCAAATGTTTAAAGGATTATGAAATATATGTCATATGTTATGTCACCAAACTGAAACTCGAAGTGGATTATATGGTTATTTCTACGTGACGCATCCTGACATGTTGTAATAAGTTAATGAAAATAGATGGTGTCGGATTCTGTGTGAAATGTTCGCCCTGCCTCACATAGCTATACTGCTATGATAACATCCATATCTGTACGCCACTACGACCTGTAGTGCCAGGTCAAGAGTGCCAGATAACAAGTCACAGGTTTCAGGCGCGGACAGGGGAGAATTCTGCACCACGAATTACGGCGTATTTGACAACTGTCCCTCCAGTGCTGGTGTGATGGGAGTCATTGCATCGAGATTCTAAGTACTCAAGGACCTTCCACATCCAATCTTTTAGATAATGTGTTTCCGTATCATGGTTTCATTATGGAGTCAGTTACACATGTTTCCACAAAACCAGTGTATTCCGGTAACAAATCACTATATTCACTGTGTCCATCATATCACAGAACTCCATTGGAGATACGGGTTAGAATTGGCCAGCGAAGTAGCACATTTATCAGTAGAGTGAGTGAGTTTAGTTTTACACCGAACTCAGCAATATTCCATCTTTATAGCAGCGATCTGTACATATTCGAGTCTGGACCAGACACTCACGTGATCAAGAGCAGTATGTTAGACTCATGAGTGCTGTACAAAATGCAGCAGAGATCATGATTGGGTTAGAAGTACCGTTTATTAAAGATATTCCATTTAAAATAATCATGTTTTATTGTTTACAAGGCACCAAAGCGTACAACGACTCAATGTTCAAAGGATGCCGAGCTGAAGAGATAGCATAATCATTGTAATCAACCACTGGAAAAGATTACAAACAAATATTTTTCGGATATATCTCCAGAGTCAACAATCGGGACTCTTGAATAATTTTACATTATAATGATACAAAATATGTGATAATGAAACAGGCTCCTAGGCTCTAACATAATAATTCGTTTCTAACGTCAATCGAAGAGTTGGTATACTCAAAGAGTATCAAGTAGAAGAAATATAATGATTCAATCGTCCATTCTAATCAGTGTGTGTACATTTGTTCTATTGCGCAACGTTATGAAAACTTACTTGATAGCTTTTTCATCGGAAGCGAAAAATACCAAATTTCCATGCATGTTATTCTTATACAAAACATCGCGATAATTAAACAGGCTCATAGCTCCGCATATTATAAATTAATTGAGCGTCATCAAGTGTACATATGCAGGAAATCATCGCCATGTGTTAGGGTACATTGTACATTCGGATGCTGATTACTGAGAATGAATATATACTTAGAATAAAGTGATAAGTGCCACCAAGTATATTTTAACACAGGGTGTCTGATAAGAAATACTATAATTATAATTGGTTTAGTACGTTTCAGTCTAAACATTAACCATTATTTATAGTATCTTATACATGTACTTTAAACACGATACATGTGCTTTTTGAATACAGGCGTGTTGTTTTCCTCAAACAAGTTGCCTTCTTTTGAAAAGTGAAAATCATTAATGCATACTATATGGTCTGTGATTGTCATTTTTGACAAGTAAAACCCTTGTTTAATAGTGTTGTAGAAGCAGGATAGGAATAGACATTTTGCTTTAAAAAGCGGTACCATCATATCTTTAACAATACTTCCATTAATTGTCGGTACAAATGATTATGATATTCCGAAGTCAGTCACTAAAATAACTTTCTCTAAAGATGGATTCGTCTTTCAAATTATTTTAGTCTAATATTTCCACAACATCACATGTTACATTTGAAAAAGGGTGGCGCTTAACTTTTTATTCGGGGTATATATGTCATCCGCCTGGGTCTTGTGGCCACGTGTGTTCACGGTGGGGTCCTGTAGATCACATGAAGATGTACACCAGCGCTACCAGTCCCCAGATCCCCGTAGAGCACCTTGAAGCTGAGAACAGAAACTACAGATTCATCTACACGAAGGATACAAGCATCAGTAAATATAAAGATCACATTGAACTAATACACATGAGAATTGTCAGACACGTGCCACAACACTGTAGCTCACCTTAATACGTAATCAACAGCCTAAACCGACGAAAGATAGCAAGAATAGAATGTCTGCCAGGGGGGTAATAGCAAAACCCTTTTATGGTAATCTAGATAGCAAGGCATGTGGAGTCTCAGGTCCAATGTTCTTGTGGTTTCTAGAGGGGAAGCGCGTGCAGGGGTTGTTTGGGTGTTTATAATGTCAGGAAATATATGTGGAATTCAAATGTCTGATTAAATATTAGAAACAAAGTACATTACTGAACTCTCTAAATAACTACACATAGTTCAAGGTATGATGCATTTTAACACAAATGGCTACATTTTGGCAAACAATGTTCCAGATTTCACACAAAGATTCCAGAACCACATTCGTGCGTCACATTTCAGTGTATTTTTATTAACAATGGTCGAAGAATGGCAACACAAATACTGAAATCAAATCAGAACAAATTAGATTGCCGTCATTCGTGTGAAACCGTATCAAAAGATTCATCTCTATTGGTCAAGTGGTTAAAACCCAACGGACGATGGACAAACGAGCCATGAGTTAAGGAAACTTGACTTTCAGTCAGGGTAGATAAAATGAGGTTCACGAGTTTAAAATATGTGGCCTGGGCCCAAATGCACAAAGCGATCTTAGTGTTTCGACTATCATAATCTTCTATATTGTAGAATGGGTGTTACAATCGTTGTTTCGCTAAGATCGCTTTGTGCAAGTGTGCTCCTCCTCTTTGTATCTCGTCGATTCACTTTCTTCGCCCAGATTCTGATTACGTATGTTGGTAGAATTCTCTTGACTGAAGGATATGAATGGCCAGATTGAATATCTGATATGGCATTTACTCGTGTAGCTTAAATATATTTAAGAACATCTGCCCAATGCAATAAAGCAGATTTAAGCTTCGGAATAGTTATTCAGTTAATTATCACTTCTACAGGTGAACAAAATACAGGTAAGATACGGTAACGAAATGAGTCTTAATACTGGAGAGATAACTTCTCTCAGGCAGTTCATCTATTGGAAATTCAATCTGATTTGCATAATTCACGAAACAAAATGTTCTGTACACACCGCTTGCTATCAGTGGTTCTTGAACGCTGAACGTGGCTCTCAGGGTCGCCCTTCCCACTCCACTGTCGCCGACTCCAATATCTCTCCTCCGCCTCTTCTTTGTGTAGTCAGAAGTAGGGTCCACATGACTACATCTGTTCCTCCCGATCAAACTCTTAAGATGATAAAGAGAACAATGTGTTTTAACAGATGTATATTCTGATATTCTGATTTCCATGAAGCTGTGACACTGACCATTTTAATATGTCAAAACTAAACCCTTTTCGAAGTGGTCTCTCAAAGTGACAATGCTGAAAATAGGCATTCCGTTTATGATAGTGATGCTTTCAGCATATTTCTTTATACTGTATTAATGCTGCCCTAACGTTCAGAGCCGATCTTAAGATCACCACAACCAACGGGGGCCGACTCATGGGTGATTCTGGGAGCTGATTCTAACGGGATCAGGTGGTCAGGCTCGCTGATTTCGTTGACACATTTCATTGGCTCAGAGTTGCGCAGATCGATGCTCATGCTGCTGATCACTGGGTTGCCGGGTCCAGACTCGATCATTTACAGGCCGCCGCCATACAGCTGGAATACTGCTGTGTGCGGCGTGAAACTAAACTAAATTCACTCCCTCATAGCTGATTCTAGCACCACTGGTGGATAGAACTGGTCACATGACTAAAACAACACACATGGCTTCAAAGTTAATGTTTTGATTAACCTGGCAACGCTCAGACTCTTTGGATGGAAGTGACGGTTAGTTTGTCTAAATGTGTAGCGTGAGAAAATGGTCGGCATGCTGCATCCAAGATCGTCTGTAGCGGACGTCGCATTGGCGATAGTTTGCAATCAAGGACAGTTGATGATGTACGTACGAGTTCAACTAAAGAACCACCACATTTGATCACCATTGTCCTTGCAAAGGTCACGGGGCAAACATTGTGTTTTCTAATGCATTAAGGTTGACTTTCGGCTTCCTTTATGGCAGAGTGTGTAAAGACGAAATATGGCGCTTTCATGCCCGTAAAGTCAGACAGAACAATCATTTCAGAGATATCCTGGATGGAGTGAAGGGTGACTGCGACCAATCACCTTAACAAAAGCTATGTGTATTTGACGTTCAACTCAGATCTCATGTCTGATGGTCCATTTACAATTATAAACTATTTATTTTATTAAAGAGATAAAATATCAATAGCTGTGATATCGTGTTACTGAATACCCCGTACTTGTCATAGAGAAAGGTCATCACACAATCTTTGTGGGAGAGATTTATAATGTGCACATTGTACTCACTCCCAGTTCGTTTAGTCATGAAAAGAAAGTGGACCACATTACACCCGGAAAGCATAGGCGCCGGGACATTTGCACAACTTCATCAACAGGACAGATCAGTTTCCCTTATCAGAACCACAGTGTAGGACATTTACGATAAGCTACTCCTCAGAGACACTGCATGACCAGGTCTATGTACACGGCATTACTAGTTTTATTGTGAAGAATAAACTGAGTAAATGTTTTTTTTATCCATTTGATTCCTGTGGGTTTAGTTCCATTGCTTCTAGTAGCTATATACAAATTTCAAAAATAAGGATTTAGTTACCTGTTTAGCGCAGTAGCCAGTTCGTATACCATCAACTTTATCATCCTTGGGGCAGATGTACACAGTACACTCCACTACCACGGGTGCGTCAGGGTAGCCTTCAAACGTGAACGGGTACAGGGTGGCATAGGCCATATCGTGGTCGGTCGTCTTGGCTACGGTGAATGTGCTGAGCAGTTTGTCTTCCTGTGTACATCTACAATGAGCATATAAAGTTCATTTACTTTCAAATTAGTGTAATCCGAGGATTACTTAGGAAAAAAGAAGTTTACTTTCTTTTCAACACCTATATGATTCCATTGTGTGAGAGTTGGTTCAGTCCAATGTTATTTTCTGTGATACAATTGATGTTTAATCTTGTTAGATTTTAAATAAATCCGTGTGATGACATTAGCGACCTAATATACCAATCGTTTCAGCACGTCTGTTTAATTTAGTATGTTTGAGTAAACGATATTACGCAGTTGTAGTGAATGACAGTAGGTCTGTTTTGACACGCAGAGTTCATGAACTGTGTATTTACGTTGTACTACTGTCGTTCAACAATGTCAGGGACGGTTTCGGTTTCGTTCCGTCAGGGTAGGCAGAGCACTCGGACGGGATCAACATGTAGGACATCCGTTGGCCACCTGCACAGCAAATAAAATGGTATGTATCTCAAGTGTTTCATTCTTTATCCTGTACACAGATGACAGTCATATAAACGCGTCAGACACCACTTATTCTCTCAAATAGATGATATTGATTGATGCTTTTACAACCAAAACATTTGAGCAAAACAAATCTTCTTGATCAAAGCAGTTACACTTGAAAATCAAGACATCAGGAGGAGCAAGTCAGTGTAGTTCGCTGTAATACACTACATGCCACTTTTGTCGGGTACGTTTTGTATTGGAGGTGCACCTGGTTTCGTATATTTCACCTCCTGTGTGTGGAATTGCTGTTTCTGCCATCTGTCTGAGGTTGTTAACACAATCTTAAAAATGTCAGGGCTTTCTTTTGTTACAACCAAGTAGTATCTTCAAGTATTTTATAATGTGCTTCTTATTTCTAAGAGAATGGTAAGAACTGTGACCAGTTTAGACAACATCAACACACATCAATTTGAGCGCGTTTTGAGAACTAACTTGAAATTAATTCTCGGACCTGTGAAGATCCTTCACAGAATTGCTCGTCAGCAACCTATGCTTATTATATGACGAGACAAACGGGATGGATGGTCAGGCTCGCTGACTTGATTGTGTCATCATATCTGCGATGCCTACGAGTATGCTTTTGATCTCTGGATTGTCTGGTTCAGACTCGATTATTCAGTCCGCCACTGGAATAGTGCTAAATTCTCTTAATATCCGTCTGTTCTGCAAGTTATCAAACATCAACCAACCCACTCTCTTTACTTACTGAGATCGTTGTAAACAACTAACTTCACTTCTTTGCCCAAAGTCAGTGAGGTTTGGGGTTTTTGTAAGTCTGGAGCTGGGGATCCCTCAAAAACGCCTATCTTTAATGCGGGCAGCACCAGTTCTGAGGCAGTCGCTTTCACGCTGAAGATGAAACAATGTGTGCAACATTATACATAATACGATATATCTCATATAGAATAATCAATCGACTAATCAATAGAAATATCATTTGACATATCGGGAAACTAAAATTCTTTGACTTGCCACTGATTCCGTCATATGGCCATGTGTATTATGGCAACATAATTCATATTGATGAAACCAAATCTTGGACTGGAATGAAAGACATAATTGCAAACAAAGATTTATACGTGGTATTTATCCAACAAATTCACTTGTGAAGCAATACATCTCTGGTGTTAATTGTATTAACCACACACGTCACACATACGTTATACAGCAAAACCGTTTATGATTCTTTTTCATGAATTTGACTCCGCACGTAGGTATAAACATTGTAACTGTCCCTATCTACCCGCTCACTCGTTTCGAAACAAATTGCAAACTATATATATCCGGTGGTAGTCTTTACATAAAATCTTAAACGTTGAAAACTGCTCAGCTCATACTGAGAGATTGGAAATCTAGTGTAAACCGTCTGATGGATGACACCAAGAACTGGTTGAGATAAAGTCCGTGATTTCATTCATTCGATACTCTTTTTTCACGAGAACGGAACTGCTCTCAATTGGGAGATGAAGTTGTTATGGTTTTATATCTGTAGCTCTTTGATGTGTGATTTCAGAGAGGGAATTTTTGCGTTAGCGCGAGGCTTTGAATGGCACCTTTAAACGTATCCAACCACAAGATAGAGGACAGCAAGAACTGCTTTATCTCTATTCTGGCACGACTGACATACTATTCAAAACAGGACATTTTCACGAGCAAGAGCGAAGATGCGTGACAGGGCGTTTTTCCATTGTGGATTCATCCATCTAACTAAGATCAGGTTGTGCAATGAAGAAAACAATTCATTGTAATATTTCAATAAAGCAAATTAAATCACTGAAAACGTCCAATAAACAGAAACATTTGTCTTAGTTTTCAACAGGTGTGCAATTGTGGTTGCATTACCCCCAGGACGTGTTACTGATTGACTCGTCCGTGACCTCGGACTTTGGATGGCTGTCTGCCTACAAAGGCAACGGGTTAAGTTTTGTATCGACACTGCCAGTTTAGAGATTTTTATTATATCATCTGGGGAAACTTTATTAATGTCTATTTATCTGTATGGTCACCTTATATCATGTTCATCTGTTTTATGTTTCTTATAGTTAGAGTAGCAATCGTATGCAGAACGGCTGTTCTTTAGACATGAACTTAGAAACATTGGAGTTTACTATTGTTATGCTAATATTTCTACCTGAATTATCATGGTTAGGAATTTCACTAGCGTCAGTCGAATCTGGGATATCATCCTAAAACGAAATGAACGCAAATGTAAATCCCCAACCCCATCCCCAACCCCCACGTCACCTGGCGATTTATTTCTTAATATTCTTAATATTGTAAAGTTTAGCAACTTAGAGTGCGTTTAACATCATTTGGAACTATTTGAAGTTGCATTGTGGAGTGTTGTTGGCACTTTATCAAGGCGTATGAAACAATGTACAGTCAGTATCCCACGCTATCTCAAGAACTCACCTCACTGGCGGTACAATTGACACACTGACCGGATCTCCATTTGTGTCGGGAATGCAGGTCACTCTGTAGACAATGGACCCAATCCCTCCCATGACAGTTTTCTTGCCTGTTGATATGGTGGGAAGTGTTCTATTTTGTGCTTCGATGAGAAATGCACCTTCCTTCGTGTCCTGTAACAATACACGACATATTACGTCATTCTGATCTCTGTGTGAATCATCATTTCACGCTTCCATTTATCATCATTTCATTTATCACCATTTCAGCAGATGGAGTTCGACATTCTTTTATACAGATGTTACATGATATATTCTGTAACGGTGGGTAACCTTGCGTTAAAGTTTTCACACAATATATTTTACAAAGGTGACACAGCACTGATAGTCTGTCAAAAAGTACCTGAGCAATTATATAGAAAACCAGATACTCGATGATTTGCATACATGTGAAACATACGGTCTCACCGTAGGCAAGTAAGTTTGTTCAAGAATTACCTCTGTTCACCCAGCAGAAAATGGGTACCCGGTGAGATAAAGTCATGTGATTATAAACTTCTAGCGCCTAACAGGCACCTTGCGTTATCCGGGGTAATAATAATGATGTTCAGTATGATATGAGCTTAGAGCATGTCCCTCAGTGATGTGGATAAGGCGCAATATAAGTACGCTTCTTATTATGATTTAGAGATCAGGATAGAATGTAGCAGAGAGGGTTCGGGTAATCCTGGCACAGTCGGGTCGGTAAGGCTCATCATCAGCTCAGGGCCCTCGCCCCCTCAACACACAGCCCAGACAGCGAATGGGACTTCTCCCAGGAAACACTGCCTAGTCGAACCCACCAAGAACTTTTCGGAGAATATCGGAGGCTCGGAGGCTCCCCAACACTGCATTACCCAGATTGTCAGAAGGGCTGTGCTCCCGGTGGAGAACCCCGGCACTCTCCTGATCTGCGCCAAGAGATCAGAAGATACCAAACCAAGGGCACCGAGAACAATGGGGAGTCTGACGACTGTGTACTTGGGATGCAGGCGAGACATTTCAAAGGCGAGGTCCGCATATTTATCATGCTTTTCCTGAATCTTGCCAATCACATTGCTGTCAAAAGGGACAGAAAATTCTATGATATAAATCATTTCATTGGTTTTATAAAAAAAGGACAAGATCAGGTTTGTTGGCTGGAATTCGTCTCAGGCTGTATATTGGCCTATTCCAGAGAAGTTTAAAAGCGTCACTTTCCAGGACGCCCTGGACATGTTCAGGGTCGTACCATGGATGGACCTCGGGATCAAAGCCACAGGCATGGCAGAGACGATAGTAAAAGCAGCGAGCCATGCCATCATGTCTTTTAAGATAAGCTGTTTGTGCCAAGGAAGGGCATCCACTGACAAGGTCTTGAGCAGTCTCTGTAAATTCATTGCAAAGACGACATTTCATATTGATATTTTCTTTAACAATAACATTGTGGCGATTGCGAGTGGGAGGTGACTGGTCCTGAGCAGCAAAAAGGAAGCCCTCAATTTCACATTTGAGACCAGCCGACTTCATCCAGGCGAAGGAGTCGGTTGGATTGCTGTTCTGTTCCACACACTGCATGTAAACACGATGTAATGGCTTCTCAGACAGCTTCTCCACAAAGGACCGACTCTGGGCAGACTTGGTGAAGGACTTCACCTGGTTTACTCCCATCACTGTACCGTCCAGCAGTACATCGCCATCAACAAAATTAACTTCAAACTTCAAATTGTGTCCAACAACCTTGGCACGCTTAAAATAGCTGTGAAATTCCTTGCTTTCATCGTCAGTCTTGACACGCATCACCAGAGGATCATCTGATAAATAAATATGTGCAAAAGTACACAATAAAATTCTATCATGAAGAGTTTCCACATTAATCAAACCCCGTCCTCCCGAATTGATTGGCATATATAAACGATTAAGAGAGGAACGAGGGTGGTGTGCACTGTTATCAGACATGATCCTTCTAGTCTTGTTTTGTCCAATCAACTACTCCAAAGGAATAGGAGAGGACTGGCACAGCAACAATATTGGTGGCTTTGATCTTGTTTCGAGCATTTAGCTCTGAGCTCCAGATTTTCTTTGAACGAGATTTATACTCGGCCCGAAGTTTATCTTGAATCTGGGCATTCTTCAGCATTCCAAGATAGGTGTAGGCCTGATCTTCCACAAGATGCTCAATAACTCCTCCTCCTTGTAACCTGACCGATCCATTATTAGTTACCTTGCCACATTTCAAATGAAGAGTATTACATTTGTCGAGGCCAAAAGTCATGCCAATATCATTAGAGAAGGACTCGACAAGGAGAACCTGTTCTTTCAAATTGGTCTCTCCTTCGGCAAGGAGTTCGATGTCATCCATGTAGAGGAGATGAGTAAGAGGTGTTGGGGATCTGTGCTGAGGAGGTCCGGGATGGTAACCCTCCTCCCTATCGAGCAGAAAACTCAAAGAATTTAGAGACAAACAAAAAAGCAAAGGACTAAAGGAGTCCCCCTGGAAAATTCCCCTTCTGATTGGAATAGATTCTGAAGTCTGCAGCTGCCCTTGTGAGTACATCTCAAGTTGAGCCAATCAGCAACTCATTAAAGACTTGAGTAAATCAAGTAGTCGCTCAGGGAGGTCAAGTACTTTGTCCACCTGAGTTAATCAATGATTCTTCTGATCAATACGACCAATCTGAAGACATAGGTAACGGTTCAGAGTACGGGGAGACGACTGACATAATGCCACGAAAGGATATGTAACCAGTTAATGTCACCTTAACTTTTTCATCAAATACCTGAACTGCCGGCATTTGCTATAATCAATGGTTTTCACTTAAGGACATTACGTTTTTGTCCATTTTGGAACTGAATGATTACAAACCGAAAAGATATGTCATCACTCATTCACTTACATATTTTGAGCACAATAACTATCTCTAAGTTTGGTTCACTTTGTCAGATATTTTACGCCATTTGTAATGGGTACAGCTGAAAAGAATCTTAATGACAGGAGAAATAACGACGTAAACAAAAGAGCTTGATCTGATACATACCGATGTTACCAATTAACATTCACAACATTATCGAAAAGCACATATTTCATATTCCATATTCAATATATTCATATTCCCCATTCATACCATTTTTCAGCCCTATAGGTGCTAAAGATACTGCGTGTGTTACTGTTGTCGTCCCTTATATAAGTAGGACTTACAAACTGAACCCTTTGTACAGAGCACTGGTCTTGAATCTGTGAAAGCAAAGAAGGTTGGTGAAAGAACGGCAAATTATTCTATGGGTTTTCTTCCCTCAGACGTAAATGCGGCTGACCAGGTAAAATACATATCTTGTTGTTAGCTTATTGGCAAGTCAAACTCAGATGGAGAAAAACATGCATATAATTACTGTTTTATCTCCCTGCCATTAAAGTTTTGGTATCACACTTCTGCATGCAATGTGTTTGCCTAGCCTGTGCAGTGGCCTCTACGTAATATTTAGAACTAGTTATATAACGTTTCTCACAGAGATGTTAAGTCGTTTGTTAACCAATGAGATTAATAAGATGTTGTTTAACGACTGAAATCTGCTGATGTGGCTGAAACCGGGGGAAAGTACAATGTCACTTACCATACATGAAGAGGTAAGATTCACATCCTTATCGTCAATCGTGAAGTGGTTTTTACGATTGGGACATGGTGATGGCACATTTCCAGTGACAAAAAGATCGAGGTGGTATGAAGTGTTTTGATGTATGCCGACCGAGCTGTCTTTGTAACAAGCTGGAACAAAAGCAACATTATCTTTATTTCCATGAACGTGACGTGACTACATGTTAAATAGACTGAACTCAGTTTGCTATCTCAAGTTGTAAATACGGAAGTAGTTTGCAGAAACAAAGTGAAAATAATCACGTGTTGGAATTAGCTCTCGATCAAGTATATCCATTTATTAGACACTCCATAGTTCTTTGGGTATTCAGAGGATGGAATCTCACAAGCTGAAACATACGTACTGATGTTGAACGGGTGAGCCGGAGGCAGGTTTGATGGCCACAGATGCTGTCAAACAACAAAACGAAACATTATTCCGTGAGAAATACTCAAACTGAACAAAACCACAAAAGAACAAAACACTCTACGTATACCGATTACCATGACCTCTATGGTCTGCACGAAGACTTACATTCTATAGCAATGTCTAAGACCATGGGTGGTTTATTATTCCTAGGCAACAAGGACATAATGAACTAACAGGAAAATTATCATTGTCACAACAGTGGTCATTTACATACAGTATCAACTGACACTTTACACCTATACACCCAAACGAAAACGTGAACAATCTCACAAGGGGTAGATAAAATACATATCAAGATTGGGTTGATAATATAATGTGCTCACAGTTGGAATTGGAGTCGACGGCTGAAACACAAATGTTTGCAGTATGAGTAATTATCAGTTTGTCAGTCAGTTTGAGTACAACATCATTAGTAGTAATCTTTAATAACATGCTTTAATGTTATATGGAAACAAAAGCACAAAGAAACACTACAAAACACTGTGTATCGATTACCATCACTTCCCCGGTCGAGATGGAGACTTATGTTCTATGATATCGTCTAAGCCCATGAAGGGTTTATTATTGTCTGGCTACAAGGACATAATGAACATACATTAACATTAGCATTGTCACATCTTCAACAGAGGTTGTATAATATAACAATCCCACTAGTGACAAGCTGAATAGCAAGTCTGCCCCTCTTGAAGGATTTCATGCTGGCGAAGGAACAGCATAACTTGTTCAAACAGGAACGATAACTCTATGCCTCTTCGTACTTAATATCACCAAAGCATTCGTTCAGTATTTTGCTGTTTTTGTTTTCGCATATTTATTTTAAAGAATTATACTTCCTTGCTACAACTAAAAGAAGGAGGAACGAATATTTGTTAGAAACACTCAACTGATACTTTTAGGCATTCATTTTGACATAGATTTAGAAAATATGGTTGAGAACCATTATGCAGATGAATTGTCCCAAATTACGAAAGCAATAAGCACCTGGTCAGCACGATCACGTACTCCCTTGGGACGAAACACAGTTTTGAAACCACTCCTCCTTCCTAAATCACCTATTTCCGATACTCCCAAATCCTCCAGACCATGTTTTAGTTAAACATCAAGATCCATGTTTTAGTTAAACATCAAGATCCATGTTTTAGTTAAACATTAGGATCCATGTTTTAGTTAAACATCAGGATCCATGTTTTAGTTAAACATCAAGATCCTGTTTTAGTTAAACATCAGGATCCATGTTTTAGTTAAACATCAAGATCCATGTTTTAGTTAAACATCAAGATCCACGTTCTAGTTAAACATCAAGATCCATGTTTTAGTTAAACTTCAAAATCCATGTTTTAGTTAAACATCAAGATCCATGTTTTAGTTAAACATCAAGATCCATGTTTTAGCTAAACTTCAAGATCCATGTTTTAGTTAAACATCAAGATCCATGTTTTAGTTAAACATCAGGAACCTGTTTTAGTTAAACATCAAGATCCATGTTTTAGTTAAACATCAAGATCCATGTTTTAGTTAAACATCAAGATCCATGTTTTAGTTAAACATCAAGATCCATGTTTTAGTTAAACATCAGGAACCTGTTTGAGTTAAACATCAGGATCCATGTTTTAGTTAAACATCAAGATCCATGTTTTAGTTAAACATCAAGATCCATGTTTTAGTTAAACATCAAGATCCATGTTTTAGTTAAACATCAAGATCCATGTTTTAGTTAAACATCAAGATCCATGTTTTAGTTAAACATCAAGATCCATGTTTTAGTTAAACATCAGGATCCATGTTTTAGTTAAACATCAGGATCCATGTTTTAGTTAAACATCAAGATCCATGTTTTAGTTAAACATCAGGATCCATGTTTTAGTTAAACATCAAGATCCATGTTTTAGTTAAACATCAAGATCCATGTTTTAGTTAAACATCAGGATCCATGTTTTAGTTAAACATCAAGATCCATGTTTTAGTTAAACATCAAGATCCATGTTTTAGTTAAACATCAGGAACCATGTTTTAGTTAAACATCAAGATCCATGTTTTAGTTAAACATCAAGATCCATGTTTTAGTTAAACATCAGGATCCATGTTTTAGTTAAACATCAGGATCCCTGTTTTAGTTAAACATCAGGATCCATGTTTTAGTTAAACATCAGGATCCATGTTTTAGTTAAACATCAAGATCCATGTTTTAGTTAAACATCAGGATCCATGTTTTAGCTAAACTTCAAGATCCATGTTTTAGCTAAACTTCAAGATCCATGTTTTAGTTAAACATCAAGATCCATGTTTTAGTTAAACATCAGGAACCTGTTTTAGTTAAACATCAGGATCCATGTTTTAGTTAAACATCAAGATCCATGTTTTAGTTAAACATCAAGATCCATGTTTTAGTTAAACATCAAGATCCATGTTTTAGTTAAACATCAGGATCCATGTTTTAGTTAAACATCAAGATCCATGTTTTAGTTAAACATCAAGATCCATGTTTTAGTTAAACATCAGGATCCATGTTTTAGTTAAACATCAAGATCCATGTTTTAGTTAAACATCAAGATCCATGTTTTAGTTAAACATCAAGATCCATGTTTTAGTTAAACATCAAGATCCATGTTTTAGTTAAACATCAGGAACCATGTTTTAGTTAAACATCAAGATCCATGTTTTAGTTAAACATCAAGATCCATGTTTTAGTTAAACATCAAGATCCATGTTTTAGTTAAACATCAGGATCCATGTTTTAGTTAAACATCAAGATCCATGTTTTACTTAAACATCAAGATCCATGTTTTAGTTAAACATCAGGATCCATGTTTTAGTTAAACATCAAGATCCATGTTTTAGTTAAACATCAGGATCCATGTTTTAGTTAAACATCAAGATCCATGTTTTACTTAAACATCAAGATCCATGTTTTAGTTAAACATCAGGATCCATGTTTTAGTTAAACATCAGGATCCATGTTTTAGTTAAACATCAAGATCCATGTTTTAGTTAAACATCAAGATCCATGTTTTAGTTAAACATCAGGATCCATGTTTTAGTTAAACATCAGGATCCATGTTTTAGTTAAACATCAAGATCCATGTTTTAGTTAAACTTCAAGATCCATGTTTTAGTTAAACATCAGGAACCTGTTTTAGTTAAACATCAGGATCCATGTTTTAGTTAAACATCAAGATCCATGTTTTAGTTAAACATCAAGATCCATGTTTTAGTTAAACATCAAGATCCATGTTTTAGTTAAACATCAAAAACCATGTTTTAGTTAAACATCAGGATCCATGTTTTAGTTAAACATCAAGATCCATGTTTTAGATTTAAATGTAGAGGAAAACCAGACAAAATTAAAAGGGACATTATTGCATATCCGAAACATATTCCAAAACGTGGTGGATTAGAGGTACCGAAAATTGAAAAGACAACTGATGCCAAAAAGCTTGGATGCGTAAGAAAATTATTACAGAAATCATATAAGTGGAATTATCTTTTTCTTAGACAGATGACAGGTGAAATTTACCTATGGTCTGCAGATAGTAATTACATTAAAATCGTGCTACTCCAACCTTAACTAATCAGTTTTTGAAAGTTGTGTTACTTGCTTGGGCCTGGTTCATATCTAAACAAAAAAGATACTATTGCAAGTGAATTTGAAATCCAGTCACAGTCTATCTGGTGTAATGAGAACATATTAGATAACAAACCTATTCTGTGTAAATACTGGTACAACAATGGAGTTGTATTTGTATCTGACATGATGACAGCAGAAGGAAAACTTGTATCATTTGATGACTTTATAGACGTATATAAACTCAAAACTAATTTCCTGACCTATGAAGGGGTCAAACAAGCAATTACTACTCACAGGTCACAACATGTCACAATTCTGAGCACTTAACCGACACACCCTTTAAATTTCTGTGCTCTAAATTTAAAACCGAATACTATAATAAAAACTAAAAATCTAAACCTTCTACCAAAGGACTGGGAAATAAATGGAAATGCACTCACAGCACTGATCCAAGATGGTTGCAATACAGAATTATTCACAATACTCTACCTACAAAACAGTTTTTGCTTAAGATCAAGTATATAGACTCTCTCATTTGTTGTTTTTGTGAATATAACATTGAATCAATTACCCATCTCTTTTTCGGCTGTGAAATTGTTCAAAAAATATCTGAAAAAACTCCAGTCATGGCTCTTAATATTCCGTTGCATTCCACAAAGCAGAATGAGATCAAAGGGAAAAATAACAATCCAATTAAAGCCATAATACTTGTTGTGAAACAAGTTATCCTAATACACAGTAGACATTCAACTGAACCCTTTCAGTCATGTGAAAAGGGAGATAATTAAGTATTTTGACATTACAAAATATGTTTATTCCTTTCTTGGGGTGTTGACAAATTCTTTTCTTTTTGGTCATCTCCACATGCATTTTTCCAGCACTGTGAGGAGAGCAATGGATAATCTCGTCTATGTTATCTATGTTACGATGTTAACTATGTTATCTCTATCTCATATCCATCCATCCATACATCCATCCATACATAATTGACATTCAGCAACCTCTTCCTATAGAAACACTACTTATATACCATGTACCACGTTTTGACTGAATGTACAGTACCTGTAAATGAGCGAAAACAATTAAATAAAAAAGTATGTTTGTTAGACACATATTCTGACGTAATTATTACCAGATGTTCACCTTAAGTTTCCAATTATATTTCTGAATAGGGTTTAATAATTACACACGCAACCAAAAAATCAAGCATAATTAGAACACAATTATCACTTATTTATGACATATAATACACATATATGCTGCTTGTAAAAAAACAAATAAACAAAATTATAAGCGTACAATCGCGATTCAAAAGTGCAATATTTGAAATTGGTACCTGTGCTTACTTCCCTCGAAACGAAGCCCTCGGAAGACCGAACCCAGTCATAGCGGGTGGATGTGCACTCAAGTGTATTCTGATTGGCTGGTTCATTTGCAGACACGCTGAGGGCTCATTGTGTGCACAGAAAGATTATCTGATTGATGGGCATTTTAGAAGTATGGCGAGTCACAAGAAAGTAAGATTCTTTATGGATAACAACTTCTTTCATTGTATTTGATGCGTCGTGTCAGTATGGATTCATATACCGTTGTCAAACAAAATCATATACACTAGAAGAAGTTGTTATTCATAACGAATGTATAGGGGTATGTTGGGTTTTGTAAATACATGTTCTCTGAATTTGCGTCCCATCCAGTCAAAACATTATCTCAGTAGAGATGGTGACCTACTGCGTGGCTGGAAACTGTCATTCGTCCAAGTACAAAGCAGGACTTAAAACTGACAAGAGTTTGCGTCAGTTTCCGTCAGATTCACTCATCCGAGAAAAATGGATGTAGTTTGTTTGCAACCCACAGACATAAAACATGTCATGCCTACAAATATCACACCTGCCTAATTACATAATGTGGCAGAGACAAGACTCGGGTGCACGACTCATAAATCAGTTTATTTTGTTTATGGCGTATAGCCTGATACCTGTTAAGTTCAAATTGCATGTGGTCAATGATTGAAGCTGTGCATTGCATAATGTCTTCAGCAGACAGGCAGATATATAGGTGTCAATAAACCAGACATTGAGTTTTCTCTGTGACAGAGGCTGCTGTCCACAATCAACAAGTTCTGTTTTTTTTTTTATTGTTTTGTTGTTGTTGTTGTTGTTGTAACGAGTAGATTATTTATAAGTTTGTGTACACAATCAAGATTAGACTACTGCTCACCAACTCATACTCTGGGCATGCATACTGTTTCAAGCTCTGTGAACCTAGTCACTGCGCATTCGTTATGGGGGCAGCACAGCACAGCTGTTGAAACCACTCAGCGCTGGGGAAAATTTAGTTTTCATCGCGTTTTTTCAACTTTACAGGTTGAATTGAAATTATTGATGGTATGTTTCGGTAACTGCTTACCAAAACGTATCAGAATCTGTAAAGTTGTGTTGTATGATGCATGTGACCTTTTTAAATATAACATAATGCCATAAACGATTTATCTCATAACAAGCATCGAGACGGGGTCATTTGGAGGTTGTTTGTTGTTTGGAGGTTACGGTAAGGGGTGAGTGGTGACAAATGATTAAATCCTTCCAGAGGGGCACGAGTCGCTATCGGCTTGTCCGGAATAACTCGAGTTGGTGACGAATGCCCAGCAAATCCGCCAACAATTTCTCGTATGCTGTGGCTATTGACAAATATATTTTAAGGGTAACAAAGATCAATAAAAGCATTTTCAAGTTGTAATGTCAAAGCCTGTGGTAAAGTAACTGGGATCGCAGGCCTTGTCTAAAAATGTGAAGTTTGAGTCAAGCGAATGACGGCCAATATAACGGCGAACATAGTTAAAGCTTTCAGTGGGCTGACATACAACAGTTATCCATATGAGTAATTCAAGGTCTGACGTGAGAAGAAAACCTTCAGAGAAAACAACATTATGGAAATTGTAAAATTGAAAACAAGGTTTGATCTAACAACTCAATAACTACTTGTAACTAACTTTCCATATGATTTTCATGATATTAAAGATTTTAGTTCTTTCGATGTTATTCAGCCGTTATAACAGCTCAGATTGCAGCATACAAAAAGACACTCAGGAAGTAAGTCTTCAAAACAAGGTTTTCCGGCACATTAGCGAAATATGTGGGCCAAACACCCAAACCAAGAAATCCAATGTTAAAATGTAATTAAGGGATGGTTCAACTTCATAGTAATGTACTGTTATAGGAATCAAGATAAAGCACAATATCAATATACATATATACAGTACAATATACAATATATATATATATATATATATATATATATATATATATATATATATATATATATATATATATATATATATATATATATATACGCACGCACTCATACATACATACATACATACATACATACATACATACATACATACATACATACATACATACATACATATATGAATGCCAAATCAACACTTACAGTAGCATGTATACTCTCCAGCCACACAGCAACAAACAAGGCAAATAGGAGCAACTTCATCCTGCAAGGGATATGTCTAGTTTCAGTTAAAAGATAGAGCTGAAGCATCTGGGATTACGTGACGTCTGATAATATATAATATTTTGTGATAATTTTGTGATATATTTCATTGTTATTTTTTTGTGATGACCGTGGCACTTTGATTGTGCTCCTCGGTGTTATCCTTTATGACATCTGAATATCGTATATCCATGACGGAGTGAAAGTTCGTACATCAGGGTCTGTACAGATCTTTGAGATTCACTCATGCCACAAGTACTTACGATATACTCAGTTTTGTTGTAAGTATGTGCTACTGGTGTAGGGTTAAGCAAAGGGTCATTTCGCGGGCAGGTTTAATGTCAATACAGTGGTGACTATTCAGTTGTTCAGGTCCAATCTCCAGTTCATATGAGTAATGGACCGTATAAGTGAAACAACTAGTCATTATTAAATTATGATGCTAGTATTGTGATGATGCAGTTAAAGCTAAATATGTCCTTGACCTGGATCACGCCATGGCACTTATTGCCAAACCAATTGTTGTCAACTTTACATGTCATACAGAGAATGCTTTCTGGATGAAATCATCTATCACTGAAACTCGTGGTTGACTGATGTTCAAAGTTGAAAGTGTCATCATATATTACATATACGGTTACGTTTACATTAGAAACGGTTATACAGTATTTCCCGTGGATGAATCTGGCAACAATCACTACTTCATAGTTTGATGACACTACTGCACTTGCCGCTATATATACTGCTACGTTTAGATTAGAAACTGTTATACAGTATTTCCCGTGGATGAATCTGGCAACAATCACTACTTCATGGTTTGATGACACTACTGCACTTGCCGCTATATATACTGCTACGTTTAGATTAGAAACGGTTATACAGTATTTCACGTGGATGAATCTGGCAACAATCACTACTTCATGGTTTGAAGACACTGCTGCACTTGCCGCTATATATACTGAGAGATACAAATAAATGTTCTGGAAACTGGAAAATATTAAATTTGAAAATTAAATTTTGCGGTGAACCTTTATTTGTTTCTCTCAGTATATGGTCTTTTTGTAAATGGTTGTTATTCCCCTTAACAAATAGTCACAAGTAGTCTGACCAAGAGTCATGTTTTCCTGTTACTTAGTAAATAAAGCACCGTGAAACTGAAAAGTCATTGTAATAAGCGCGAGAAATGGACGCTTTGTAAAGGTGTGTGAGATGCTATGAAATATATAGATGATCAAGAGGTCATAAGATTAGATTTGAATGCACTTTACGTGAGAATTGATAAGTTGAAAGTTGAAAGTTGAAAGTTATGTCAATGATATCCAAGCACGAATATAGGAAAAACATCGAATAAAAACAGTTACGACATGGTCATCTGTGGTAACCCAAAAGTGGCAGCATTAGGCTTCCGTAACAGATAGGTCGTGCTACGGGCAAATGTTTAACACAGCATCCTGGACAAGAACTTCACAAACACTGCAGGGACAATCTGGACCCTAGGTAATAAATGGGAACGCACGTATTGAAGAGCTGGAACATAGCTCGAAGCAGGATCTTTGAATCGGAATCTTAGAGAGTACGAGATCTACTTCCGGTCTCAGAAACAGCGTTTCATCAGGTGTAAAGGGGAAGGAGAATTTGTAAAGTTTGTAATATAAATGTAATCGAAGGCAAATACACAGTTCCATTGTGTCTGTCCAGCATACTAGTGCACGAGAACCAAGTATCTGAACACCGATTTCTTTGAACAACAAAACGTTCCTATCTGAGACAGACAGACACACACGCTTTAACTTCCTACCTGACAGCCAGAGAGGTAATCACTCTACTAAGGCAGGATCAAGTACGACTTCCTACCTGAGACAGCCAGGGAAACATTCACCCTTCTAAGGTTGGATCAAGTACAGCATCCTACATGACTCAGAGAGACACCCACGTTTCATCTTCCTGCCTGACGGCCATGAGACAATCGCACTACTAAGACTGGATCCAGTACAACGTTCTACCTGAGATAGCCAGAGAGACATTCATTCTACTAAGGCTGCATCAGGTACAACTTCCTACATGAGACATCCAGAGAGACATTAAAAAATAACTGCCTACCTGAGACAGAAAGAGAGACATTCACGCTACTAAGGCTGAATCAAATACAACTTTCTAAACGAGACAGACACACGCTGGGTACAACTTTCCACCTCACGTCCAAAGAGACAATCACGGTTCTAAGGGTGGATCAAGTACAACCTCCTACCTGAGACAGCCAGAGAGACATTCATTATAATAATACTGGATCAAGTACAACTTTATACACGAGACAGCCAGAGAGACAATCAAGTACAACTGCCTACCTGAGACAGACAGGCAAACATTCACGCTACTAAGGCTGGATCAAGTACAAGTTCCTAAGCGAGACAGACACAGGCACGCTACAGCTTTCTATCTGACGACCAGAGAGACAATCAGGCTATTAAGGCTGCATCAAGTACAACTTCCTACTTGAAACAGCCAGAGCGGCATTCATGCTACCAAGGAAAGATCAATTACACCTTCCTACCTGAGACAGACAGGGAGACATTCACGCTTCTAAGACTGGATCCAGTACAACTTCCTACCTGAGACAGAGAGAGAGACATTCACGCTACATAGTCTGGATCAAGTACAACGTCCTACCTGTGACAGTCTAAGAGATACATTCACGCTACTACGGACAGACCAAGTACAACTTTCTACATGAGGCAGCCAGAGAGACATTCAAGTCGCGCTACTAAGGTTGGACCAAGTACAGCTTTCTATAATGACACTGTTATTAATCCTTTCAAACAGCTACCTGGACATAGGGTTACTACTCAAGAAGTAAAGGTTTCATTGTCTAAACCTAATAAACTTTGTGCAAAAGTTGATCAAATGTAATTTCTAAACATAAATAAATCGTTGATGTATTAATGCTCCATGCACTCTTTCACTTGTCACGGTCGGTTTGTTTATTTGTGACCAGTTAAACTGTACTAATAGGGTGTTCTATATAGCAGTTGAACTGTACCAAAAACATACTCAATACAGCAAATAAACTGTACCACCAAGATGCTCTATACAGTAGTTAAACTGTACCCAAACTGTTCTATCCAGCAGTTAAACTGTACCAATGAGACGCTCTACATAGCAGTTACACTGTACTTATAAGATGCAATATGCTGCAGTTAAACTATACCAATAAGATGTTCTATACAGCAGTTAAACTGAACCAATGACTCTATACAGCAGTTAAACTGAACCAATATGAAACTGTAGCAATAAGATGCCTTTAGCACATCGAAACCGTTGACCATATAGTTTTATTTTACTTATTAAATAGCGTGCCAGTTTTAATTTACGTTACTCCCTACCTAGTCACAATACTTGCCCAAGTTTATTAGGCTGTTTTAAGTGCACAGTGTCTTGTAATCTCCATACAAATATCCATGCTGACATGTTCAGGAAACTTTACAATACTTTCACTGTTTCCATTATCTGCCTCAGACCTCTTCATTGCTATAATAAAAGATAAAATTAACTGTAACGCTTTAGCCGCAGGGGTTCTCAATATGTATGAACGTCGTCTTAAACATCGCCCGGAATTGTGTTTAGTTAAGCAAATAATAATAACATTGACAAAATGTTTTACTTATCCACAAGGTGCATTTGTTCTGTGCAGTTCTTTTGTGTTATATGCATCATCTTTGTATTGACAATTATTTTATATTTAACGCAATTGTAATGTATGATCGTGTCCCATGGGCCTGAATAAGCTGTCGATGAAAAGCATTTACACATGTCGAAACGACCGTGACAAGGAATAAACTAATTCTCTTCTTCTCTTAATCTTCTTCTTCTTCTTCTTCTTTTTCTTCGACAGCTCGCCCACCACGCCCCCATTATACATGTACAAGTTCAAGAAGAGCCATGTCCTGATTCGCTGGTGAGAACAGCGACTACAGTACGGAACAGCTCTCTGTATTCACGTACACAAACCAGTGAAATATTGACAATATGGTACCTGAGATAAAAGTAAGGCTTGGTAAAAGTAAGGCTTGGTAATATAGTTTGAGATATTTAACCTAATAGCTGGATAATTTTACCAGAAAACCTGCTGTAGCATAGTCGTTTAAACCTTTTTTTGCTTAAAGCGTTAAAACAAATCGGTTTGTCAAGAACACACAAATCGATTATTTTAACGGATATAATCTATTCCCATCTCCTAAATCTCATAGGAAAGATAGCAACCATTCTCAAGGGTAATGTTTTATGCTTCTGCAACTTCATACGCCATTGTGTGATAAAAATGAAAATGAGGAATGATCCATACCTGGTGTGTTCTCCTGTGTACCTGTGTGTCGACAGCAGTAGCACAACTGATGCCCAGGTATTATGTCAACTCTCTAACACGCCTGCTTGCTGTTATCTACATTAAGGACAGACTGGTACAAACTATTGCGACTTTCAGGGTTGTGTCATGTGTGGTACACTGATAAAGTAGATTAAAAGTGTTCAGAGAGCGAGAGACCGAGAGAGACCGAGAGAGACATACAGAGAAACAGACAGAGAAACAAAGAGGCAGACAAATGGTCAAACTCCGACCCTGGGCCCCGTTTCACAAAACTCTCATAAGCCTAAGATTTCGTAACTTTTCTCGTAGCTCCTGTCTTACAGCATGAAAGACACGTTACGAAATCTTAGGCTTGCGGGAGTTTTGTGAAACGAGCCCCAGTATCAGAACTAGAGTAGGTAAAGTATGTCATTATCAAACTGTTAAAAGATACAGAACAGAGGTCTGATGAGAGACAGTCAGTTAAGGAGGACATCAAAGGAATGAAATCAGACATTACAATTTCAAAAGAAGATTTTAATTGGAATAAACAAGAACAGGAGATAATTAAACTGGATATTGATGCTGTAGACAAAGGCAGTTTGATGCAGAAAAGTACTTACAGGACATAGCCTCTAGACTAGAAGAGCACGTACAACGCAGTAGGCGTAACAGTCTCCTGCTGTACTGTGTACCGGATATTGGCGACAAAGAGACATATACAGAAACAAACAATAAACGCCTTGACATTTGTGAAAAAGCTAGAGACGTAAAGGGGATTCCACTCCTGGTCCCCAGAGATATAGAAAGGGTACACAGGGTATCCTCCAGGTCGAGAAGGAATAGGAAGTAAAAACCACCAATTGTCCGCATGGCCCACTGGGAAGACAAGTGGCTCTCGGTCTAGATGAGGAATGTGCAGAGGGAGCAGGGTGTGGGCATCGCAAATGATCTGACTAATTAGCGTGATCTGTCTAGCGTAATGAACTATACCGACATCGCACAAATTTCATTTGGAATTTTGAATTTTGGTCTTGGCCTTATTGTTGGTCGAAAACATTTTAGACGCCGAAATTTGTTATGTTATGAACTTTGCCTAGACTCTTATGCCCCGAAGGCTCATGGACCAATCGGGTGCATTATAATTATTTTTAATTCTTTTGCCGGAGTATATTCCAGCACATGTTGGGTACTATCATGGAGAGAACTTAGCTTGGGCCGTGGCAAGTGACACTGATCTAACGTTGTATCGATACGAAACAGAAAACTACTTTCGTGGCACCGATATTCACATTGCTCAGTTCGATAACAATGAAGATTACAGTGAGTACTATTGTGACTATATCACAGGCTCTTTACATGCTTCTGCTACAGGTAGTATCCCATCCACACACTTTAGGCCCTATCTTAAACCTGACTGGAAGAAAGAAGGTTTTCATAATCTGCATAGTGAAATGCAAAATTGTCGACGTCAGTTGGTGACAAAATGGGACAGTGAGAGACAAAAACGATGCTGCATGTGCAAAATATAAGGAAGGTAGACGACTCTTTCGTAAAAACATCGCTGTGCAAAACAGCAGTTATGTAAAACAGATTTGATGAAATCTATGAAGCAGCAGCAGTTCCAAATTAAGAAACGTTACAAACGCTACAAGGGTAATGCTGAAAATTTTCCATATGAATCTCAAACAAGTTACAAGGGGAAGGATATTTGCAGTCTGTTTGGACGCTACTTCCCTTCACTAGCCACTCCTTGCCCAGATGTAAAATGTGACTATGTACATGCCCAGAATGTGAAAGAGCGAAATGCTAATATTGTAACAACAGTTGATATACATATCGCCGCCGGATCACCACTACAATGTCCATTCACTGAAGACTAAATCTACTTTGCAGTAAAACGACTTAAAGTACGAAGGTCGCCTGGTCCTGACGGTATATTGAATGAGCACATACAGAAAGCTGGTAGATCGTTGTTGCATCACATTTCCTTACTATTCAATGCCATTATAATGTCTGAATACATCCCTAATTCATTTTCTATAGGTCAGATTCTTCCAATACACAAGGGCCACGGTAAACCAAAACATGACCCTGGCGATTACAGAGGAATAACCATGTCGTGTGTATTAAGTAAACTCTTTGAAAGATTTCCCCTTAACAGAATAGAGTCACGGATTTATTCTAAGATAGAATTCCCCCATCCTCTGCAATTTGGGTTTAGGCGTCACTAGGATGCTGAAACGGCCTTACCTACATTAAATGAAAACATTGCATTTACAATGAAAGGATGTCGCCTGATATCTATAAGTCTATAGTTTTAATGAGAAGATAAAACTAAAGCACGTTGTAGAGTTAACCAAGGGGTCCTTTCGCGGACAGGTTTAGTGTCAATACAATGTTGACTATTCAGTTGTTCAGGTCCAGTCTCCAAAAATGCATTGTAAACGATTAGGCATTGCTTAAATTATGATGTTAATATTGTGTCATACACTAAAACTATAGATGTCGTTGGTTTAGATCACACAACAACACTATCTGCCAACACAATTTGCTGGAAGCTCTACATATCATACAGACAATACTTTGAAATCAATACTTTCTGAATGATATTATCTATCACTGATACTCTTTGCTGACTGATGTTCAAAGTTGAAAGTGTCATCAGGTATTACATATATCTTAGAAAAGGTTATATTTCCCATGGATGAATCTGGTAAAAATCACTATTTCATGGTTTGAAGACACTACTGCACTTACTACACACTATATACACTGAGAGAAATAAACATAGGATCACAGGAAACTTCAAGTTTTCGTTTAGTTTCCATTTTATATCACTACAACGCTATTTAAAGCTGGCGATGTAAACTGAAAAATATTAAAGGAACGCTTGAATTTTGCGGTGATCCTTCAGTTGTTTCTTACAGAATATGATCTTTTGTTCAAATTATGTTTATCTCCCTTGACAACTAGATACAGCTTCACCTAGTTCAGAACAATAGTGAACCTTTAGTGTCACACAGCAAATAAGGCTCCGAAAACTGCAATATCATTGCAATAGTGGTTCTACTGGTAATGAAGAGGCAAAACCTGTACGATTCGTAAAGGTGCATGAGAAAAAGAATGCTATCAAATATACAGATCAGTTAGAGGTTCTAAGATTAGATTTGAATGCACTTTTCGAGAGAACTGATGAAGCTGAAAGTTGAAACTTATGGAAGTGAATTCAATCTCGAATCTCGAATGCAGGAAGAAAAACGAAGAAACATTTACGACATGACCATCTATGGTAACTCATAAACAAAGAAACAATGAAACCTATACTGAAAGGAAGCCCAAGATTCTGGAGATATTATCGATAAGAGATAATTATATTGTGGTATGGAAGTAAAGAAACTGCAGCCTTTAACAGGACGAGACTTACTTGCCTTGACCCAAGACCAGAACTACCGTGGAATGGATGAGTGACGTACTGGGTAAGTTGTGCTACGGAAAAAATTAATCGTCGGGGCAACTAATTGACACAACCTAGACCAGAACTTTACCAACATTGCAGGAACAATCTGGGCCCGAGGTACAGCTATAACGGTAGTCTTGTTTTGTAAGAATGATTGCGCATTTTCGTCTCATCTTGTGACTCTAAGTAAACTTAGCCCCAGTGTTATTCGTTACTCTCCTACACTGGGTCTAACAAAACCTAATAGCAGGTTGCGTCAGGTAACCTTTGAGCGACCTATGAGCGTCCAATCAAATGCGGGTTTGGTGGGGCTTAGAGAATATACTGGCCACTTGAGGCCATCTTCCTCAACTAACGAAAATCCGCATGTGACACTGACATTTGACCTGCAATATATACGCTTTTTGGTTTATGTTGATATAGGTACCATTAGCTAATATTTCTGCAAGCTGACATCCTTGAATATTGCCAAAAACGCTAGTTTCTGTTTATTGACTGTTGTGGCATGCTCCATGTGCATCACCCGGAAGCGATCGTGCGGAAAATATAATTCGGAATCGTTCGGGCGAACATTTGGGTGTGTGAAAGTTCGAAAGGTATGGGCGAATGTCCACTTTCAGGATTTAGTAAGCTTTGGTCTGATTGGTAGATCTCAAAGGTTACCTGTCGCGACCTCCAAATGGGTTTTGCTACATCCAGTGTAGGAGTGTAACGAGTAACACTGGGGCTTTACATAGACTGTGGAAAAACAGTATTTAGCACTCACTAAGTTAATGAGTTATGACCAGTACTTTCAACAGTAATCTTATGGCAATATGGTGTCCGACCATGTTTGACAATGGTGCCTGAACTCGTTGAGTGTCATCCAAAACAAAGTATATTCAGGCACACTGTTTAGGTGTCAAGACCGAGTATCGTGCACTCTTGACTGTGAACATGGTACAACTGAGTATTGATTACTCACCCGTTGAAGATATCACTGTTTAATGATTCTACAAATTTATTACACATCGCCAATAATGTACGTATGACGTCAAAGTGTTTTACAGTTATGACGTCACAATGCTAATACCTCTGTCAAAATAGTATCAGACCTTGCTTGACTCACGTAAAGCTGCCATCAGGCTCGTTGAGTTCTTAGGGAGGAAGAACTTTGCCCGATATTATATTGCTAATGTTGAGTGAGTAATAAATAGCACTACATTTATGAAATTCGTGAATGGTATCTGTATCTAACTCTCACAACGTCATGTGAGATTACAGCGTGAACACATACATCAGTCTACAAAGTCGGTTCCAGAAAAGTAATCTTATCTCGATTCTTAGTGTGCCGTTTGTTTTGATGGGACATCAATGTTAACGCATATTGACAGTTTTTATCCTCTTTTGCAACAGTTACATGGGTTACCACGTCATAATTAAAGATTTCATTGTCTAAAATATTCGTGTTAAAGGAGAGCCGTGGCGGGCGAGCTGTCTGAGGTGAACCCAGACACGGCTCTGCTCTCTTTTAAAATGTATGTTGAGGACCAGATACGGCTGGTGAGAACAGCGACTATAACATGTAGCAGCTGTCTGCATTCACGTACACAAACCAGTGACCGGCGATGGATGAAATATATGGTTTGTTAGCGTTAATAGCTAAAGCTTGATAAACACCAATAATATAGCTTGACCATGAGATGTTGAACTTAATAGCTGGAAAGTGTTAACAGAAAACTTGTAATGGGATAGCATAAGTGTTTGAGTTAATCAATACATTCTGTTCTTATCTCTTAAATGTATAAAAGATGTGCAAAATATTGTGAACGGTAATGTTTAGTGCTTTCTTCAAATTCATACGCCATTTTGGGATAAAATGGAAATGAGGAATGGTCCATACCTGGTGGGTTCTCAGCGACGGCAGTAACAAAACGTACACCCAGACTCCCTAACACACCTGCTTGCTGTTATCGAGATTAAGTTCAAACTGGTACAAACTATTGCGACTTTCAGGGTTGTGCCATGTTTCTGTGGTACACTGATAAAAAGTATTGACAGAGAGAGACAGGGAGAGAAAGAGAGAGACAATAGGGCAATAGACGTATCACCTATGGTTTCAGTTGTAGTGTACAGTTATGTAGATATAGTGATGCTTTAATTACCTAATCTGAATAACTCGATAGTTACTAAGACAATAATTTGTGTCTGTGTTCGAAAAGGTGCAGTCTATTAATAACGTTAGCTGTTATGCAAGGACAAGGCAAACGTTGTTTTAGACTGTGGCTTAAATTCTGTACTGAGCGGCTTTAAGGGGTGACTATTGAGGTAAAGTGACTGTTTCGATAGCGATGAACTATTGATACATACTATTACTGAGATAGCGAGAGACCATTGATGCATACTATTACTGAGATAGCGAGAGACCATTGATGCATACTATTACTGAGATAGCGAGAGACCATTGATACATACTATTACTGAGATAGCGAGAGACCATTGATGCATACTATTACTGAGATAGCGAGAGACCATTGATGCATACTATTACTGAGATAGCGAGAGACCATTGATGCATACTATTACTGAGATAGCGAGAGACCATTGATACATACTATTACTGAGATAGCGAGAGACCATTGATACATACTATTACTGAGATAGCGAGAGACCATTGATGCATACTATTACTGAGATAGCGAGAGACCATTGATGCATACTATTGCGATAACGATAGACTATTGATACAAATGTTGCACCCATGGAAAGGGGTAACCGAAACAGCGAAAAATAACAGTAAGTTCAGTCGATCATCAGCTTTAAATGATGTGCAAGATGACGTAGGTGACGAAGACTCCTGACGTCAATCTGTGACGTCATATTTTGTGATGCTAGCTAAGACAGCTAGTTATGACAATAAAAAGAGGCATATAGGAGCGCCTGTTTGCCTTTAACCAGATCGATATATTACAGTTTTTTATTGGGCACCTGATACAAAATATGTTTAGCCTAAACGTGTTAAAGATATGTATGTCAATTCTAGAGGGCTAACGTTTTCCAAAATACAATCATTCATTAAGTCTGAAAACACGTTTATGTCAAATCTGGAGTATCAACATTTCCAATATAAGGTTACTAATTCTCTTCACCGGTGGACATCGATATCTTGGGAAGTACCTGTTTTCTAAAGTTCACATTATAGGTATAGTAAACTGTAAAAGGATTATCCTTCACTGCAAAGAGATGGGTGATCAAACCATTTCCTTAACAGATACCATAACAGTTTTCATAATACCTATTCTCATATTTAGCGGTGAACAAACATCTTATACAGTATGGAACATGTTCACATCATTCACACAGCATGTACAGCCTTAGAACCACTTCCATACATACAGAGTGTTCAAACATTTACAGGTATCAGCTGGAATATCCATCATATATCAATCACATGATCTACCGTCACAGTGATTAAGCTAACATATTAATTTGCAGTTTCTCATGGTTGGTACTATATGCTTTGGCGGTACTTGCCTTGGATACCATACAACTAGGTATCTGTGAAACTGGAGTAATGGATAGGTCACTGGGATAATGTGGTAATAGTGTCCACTGTAATCTGAGCTTTGACCCAACTCTTTGTAAGTCAGTCTTGAATGTCTCGCTCTGTTAAATCGTCTAGCCGGTTCCACTGTGTTAGAAGGTCTGGGGTGGACAATATGTTCAGAAGAATCACAAACATCTGATTCTGCACTGTCACTACTACTTGACTCTGGTTCAGTCTGGTTTGTAGTTTTTAGCCTGCTACTTCCGTGTCATTCCCCACATTCAAATCATTTAAGTGTTCGCTAATGCCAACGAAATCCTGCTCATCTTTTGAGCTGTCAGAAGTACTGTTGCCAATACTAGGTTTTATCTGTTTCTGATCCCCTGGTGCTCTCCTAGGTCGCTTTCTCTGTGGCAGATCAACCTGGAATGGAATGTTTTCTCATGGAAGCTACAGATTCGTAAAGGAGACACCCGTCCCTCTGGTTTGACCACATACACTGGACTTGATTGGTCTGCATTCTGCTGGTTCAAGTACAATATGGATCTGTTCCTCCCAGTGTGAACGCAGCTTCCCAGTACCACCCCTCTCGTTAAAGTTCCTGACAAGAACTCGATCACCTGGTTTCAATACTGTGTAGTGAGCTTTCATGCTGTAGTGTTCTCATGACCTCTCAGTGGACTGTTTCATCCGATCACTCACAAGATCATATGCCTGCTGCATGGTTTCATGCCAGTTTTCAACAAACTGTTGATAACTTTTCCCCTCTCCTTCCAGATCAAACATCAAATCAACTGGTAGCCTTGGTGAGCGGCCATACAATACGTAGAAAGATGAGAATCCAGTCACTTCGTGTTTGGTACTATGCATGTACAACCTGATTTACTTGATCTTTCCAACTGAGCTTCAGCTTGTCAGGAAGTGATTTCAACATCTCTAGCAGAGCTGGATTGAAGCGGTCAAGTTGTCCATTCCCTTGAGGGTGATATGGTGTTGTTCTTGATCAAGCAACAGAACTTAATTACGTTAGGCGTCTAACAATGTATTCCTTCACTGCAAAGAGATTGGTGATCAAACCATTTCCTTAACAGATACCATAACAGCATTATGTAACAGTTTTCATAATACCTATTCTCATATTTAGTGGTGAACAAACATCTTATACAGTATGGATCATGTTCATATCATTCACATATCATATACAGAATTAGAGACACTTCCATACATACAGATTGTTCAAACATTTACAGGTATCAGCGGGAATATCAATCATATATCCTGCATTATCAATCACAAGATCTACCTCCACAGTGTTTAAGCTAACACAATTGTTGCAGTTTCTCACGATTGGTACTACATGCACTAGCGGTACTTGCATTGGGTACCATACAACTGGCTATCTGTGAAACAGGAGTAATGAGTAGATCACTGGGATCATGTGGTAATACTGTCTCCTGTAATCTGAGCTTTGACCCAACTCTTTGTAAGTCAGTCTTGCCGGAGCATGCCTCTCTCTGTCAGGTCGCTTAGCAGTTTCCTCTGCGTTAGATGGTCTCGGATGGAGAATATGTTCACTAACATCTGATTCTGCACTGTCCCCACTACATGACTCTGGTTCAGTCTGGTTTGTATTTTTTGTGCCTGCTGTCTATGTGTAATTCCTCGCATCATTTAAGCTGTCAAAAGCTGTTTGACCACATACACTGGATTTGATTGACCTGCATTCTGCTGTTCAACTACAATATGGATCTGTTCCTTCCAGTGTGAGCACAGCTTCCCCTTTAAGTTCCTGACAAGAAGACGATATCACCTAGTTTCAATAATGTGTAGTGAGCTTTCATGTTGTACTATGCTCGTGACCTCTCAGTGGACTGTTTCACCGATCATTCAGAAGATCATATGCCTGCTGCATGGTTTCTTAGCAGTTTTCAACAAACTGCTGATAACTTTTCCCTTGTGCTTCTCCTTCAAGATCAAATATCAGATCAACTGGTAGCCTTGGTGAGCGGCCATACAATACGTAGAAAGATGAGAATCCAGTCACTTCGTGTTTGGTACTATGCATGTACAACCTGATTTACTTGATCTTTCCAGTTGAGTTTCAGCTTGTCAGGAAGTGATTTCAACATCTCTAGCAGAGTTGAATTGAAGCGATCAAGTTGTCCATTCCCTCGAGGGTGATATGGTGTTGTTCTTGATCAAACAACAAAACTTAATTGTGTGAGGCCTGTGAACAATGTATTCTCGAAGTCGCATCCTTGATCATAATGAATTTTTGCTGGAAAACCAAACCACGGGATAAAGTCATTGAAACACTTGTCTGATGCTGTCTTTCCTGACTTATTTCTTCTTGGGTACACCTGTGCAAAGCGAGTAAAGTGATCCATGATGACAAACCGGTATTCATATCCACCTTTACACTGTTCAAGGTGGACATAGTCCATGGAAATGAGTTCAAAAGGTGCTGTAGTGCAGATACTCTGAGCTGGAGCTCTGTCTTTCTTCTTCAGACATTCACATTTGGTTGTCACATAATCCACAATGTTCCACTTTATGTGTGGTCATTAAAAGCGTTCTCTTGCAAGATGTACAACTCTGTCTGTACCTAGATGACCCATCTTATCATGCAACTCTGTGTAGACTGTCTGTCTGTGTTCCTCTGGTAAAACCAGCGGCCTTCTGACCATTCTGTCCCCTCGCTGAGTGTCCCGCCAAAGAATACCATAGTTCACAACTTCAGGCTACTCCACTCGCCCATTAGCGCATGAGTTCCCGGTCTGTTATCTCTTCGGTCACGTGGTGTTGGGCGACTTATATCTGGGTCATTCCTCTGTGAGCTTTTCATATCAGCTGCTGATAGCAATTGCTCTCCTTCACAAGGAATTGTTTCACTTTTGTCAATTTCCTTTTGTGCTGCCATAAGTTCACAATTCAATGTTGACATCCAAGCAAAGTTCTTTGAATCTGTGAGATCAGCTGCTTTGCAGACTGCACTCCGCATTTGAATGCTCTTTTGAATATTTTTAACAGCATCGTGAAGATCTAATGGTATGCGTGATTGCCAGATCTGTAACGAATTACAGTAGTTGAAATCTGAGAGTTCAGCAGCCCGTCTGTCTGGTTGCATCCAGCTAGGCTGCCTTGATGACACGGGTCAAATGATTGTTGTCTATGAAGCCAATGAAACTTGGCACAAAATGCAGGTAATCACGAGAACGTTCTGTGACAGCCCACGTCAGTGCTTGAAATTCCAATTTACCCGAACGTACGTAATAATTATTCTCAGCTGGAGTAATAGTTCTTATTCCATTGGCCACAACTCTCAATCTGTTGCTGGATTCCTGGTACAAGACTGCACCTAAAACATCTTGCGAGACATCTGTGTGAACCAGGAAAGCTTCACCTAGCATGGTCAGCTAGTATTTCAATAATCTTACACAGGATATCTTGGTGACTCTGTGTCCCCTCAACTTTTGTGCTTGATGGTAGCTGTCCCATGTCCTTCTTTGGCCTAGATTTCCCCTTGTTTTGGACTTGAGCAAGTCATACAGCGGTTTTGCTTTTCTTGAGAAGTCTGGATAGAACTGTCACCCACTGTACCAGGAATCTTGATCTTCAAGTTTTGCACCGCTTTCATGTCAGCAGATACAAGGGTTTCAAGATAGCGAACTTCATGTCAAAATAGTTCACACTTCAGTTTTATATCCTTCGATTTCAGCGTTAGGAGTACAGTTCTGACATCATCCACATGTTTTTGGAAAGATGAATTGAACACAATCACATCATTAGGGTGTGGGATGCAAATCTCACCCTGTAATCCCACTAAATACTCGTTCATGAATCGCTGAAAAAATTCCATCCTAACTCTCAAGTGCATCACAGATCCTAGGAATTGGCATTCTGCCCTTGACCACTTTTAGATATACAAAGTCTAAGACTTGAGTCACGTTTCTGCACGCATACCACTGGTGATGAGTTAGGAGACTTAGACCTGGTAATCCATTCCTTTTCCAACTTCCTTTTGTAGAGGTTTCGGGATAGATGCATATGTCGTTTGCACTGGTTCATTATCTGTAAGCTGAATATCAAGTTCCAGGTCAGGTGAACATCCAATATCATTGTCGTCCTTTGTGAAAGCAGGAGATTTCTACCGAAGCATCTCCCAAGCAAGTATTTCCTGCTCAACAGATAAATTACTTGATGTCAAATCAATTATTTCTGTACCAAACGTACATTCGCTGCTGTCTTCCTGAAGACAATTCAGTCACAGATCTTTGGCCCAATATTTTCATAATTGTGCTCTGCTTTGGAAACAAGCAGTTCATATATAATTGACCACTATATATACCGTTGGTCTGATGAGTTCCATTGTCCTGGTGGACCTCGGTGACATCGTCCCTTTGTAGTGACCCCTCTTGGTTTCCCGGCCTCTTCTGAGATTCGTTCACCAGTGGGAACAAAGGGAGTCTTCTGTTACTAGATGGTGGTGCCCCTGCTTGCTGTGTCACAGAGTCATTGTTGTTCTTCAGCTCTCCCACTTGTAGACTGAGTTTCTTTAGTTCTGCTCTCAGTGCAGCCATTTCAGATGAAAGTTTATCTGGATTCTTCTCTTTCTGTACTTCAGGCTGCACCACTTCATTGCAAGTGTAACGTTCACTTTTCCCTCTAAGTAGCTCATCACATGAAGACAGCGGTCACAATTACATAATCCTCAACGCCTTTCTTTGTCCTTACATCTATTTGTTGAATAAAACTAGTGTAGGAAAGTTTATCTTTTTTGTCCTGGCTCCCCAGTGTGCCCTACAGTTTCAAAATCCCGTTGAAGTGACAAATCAATATCAGGATCAAATTTACATTCCTCTTCCTGAAGACTATTCAGTGTATTCAAAGATGCAGTCATTTCCTGCACTTGATAGGAAGGACAGACCTCGGTGGTTCTAATGATCCAATCACAGTCTTGGGCTGTAAGATGATGTCATGTTTAGTAATGTTCTGGACATAAACTGTTGTCGTTGATGAAAGACGCCCTGGTAACATGACAAGTGACTCTACAAACTGTAACCCTTCAGGCCATGGAGACGTCACATTTGGTTCAAACAAAGCCTATCAGTCTTCCTAAGCCACTCACTTGTGAGTCGAACTACACGTCAGTCACTTGACCCTAAGCGCACAGAACCTCATGTCGACATGACAGTAACCATCCAAGTGTTTCTTCCTCTTTCTGAATGGTATGAATTCAATAGTTCTTGTTGCAACAGGCACCCATGAAGATCCACCTCCTCGTGGTGGGTGCTGGGTATCGCTAAGTGCTCTTCTCCAATGTGGACCCGGGACAGAATGTGCCGACAGCACCCCATTGCTTGTCGTAAGAGGCGACTAAATTGGGCAACCTGTTTGCCGTGGGTTGCGTCCCGTGTCGGTGGAGGGCGGGCACCTGGTGGTTGAGGGCATTTGGTCTTTTAACTGCTTTCCATTTGCCCAACACACCACTTTGGCCCTTACTTCACCTAGACGGGTGGTTGAATGGGCCAGATTCAACCAATCGGCTGGTCATGCCAAGCCCTGTGCATGGACTGTCTATGTGCCATTGCACAAATTTGATTTGGAATTGTTTTAACTTTCGGTCTTGGCAATACTGGTGATCTGTTACTTGTTTGATTGTAAATTATGATAATATGAACTTTGCCTAGAGTCTTATGCCAGAGGGCGATGGCTCATGGGCCAATCTGGTAGATTAATTACTTATAATTCTTCTACTGGAGTATCATCCGGGTATCCTTGGTGCTGCAAGCTGGAGGCCCGCTTGCTTTAGCACTGTCCTCGTGATACTCCGTGGTGGGTGGGGAGCTCGGATGATGAGCCACATGACACCAATCATGGCTTATGAAATACAAAAAAAAAACAAAAAACGTCCACTTGAAATTGACCCTGTTGATACTGATCATAGACCGTCTCTATCGATTGAGTATTGGCCACGTTTCCTCGTTATTGAGACTCCTGACAAGACACCATTGAAGTTGAACCCTTTCGCAGTATCGAAGGGTATCCAAGGTATTGCTGGGGATGTTAAGAACATTAGACGCTTACGTTCGGGTGCGCTATTAGTTGAGTGCGGCAAGAAACAACAAGCAACCAATCTGATGAGCATTGAATCTTTTGTGGGCATTCCGGTCACGGTCTCTGCTCACAAGACCTTGAACACAAGTAAAGGTATCGTCAGAGATCGCGATCGGTTGTTTGCTGACATGTCCGAACTTGATATAGCATGCGAAATGAAAGATCAGGGTATGCTGTATGTGAAGCGCTTTTCAACCCGAAAAAACAATGAAACATTCCAAACAAATACCTATCTGTTTTCTTTTTCATCGCCAAATGTTCCCAAATCAGTGAAGGCAGGTTACTGCAACATCCAAGTTGGAACCTACATCCCCAACCCGCTCATGTGTTTTAAATGCCCGAAATATGGACACGGTGTATCTACCTGCACATTGTCTGTTGTGTGTGCTCACTGTGGTGAGAAGACACACACAACAGAAGATTGTGACAGTGACTTTAAAAAATGCACCAACTGCTCAGGCGACCATTCATCTTCGTCAAAACAGTGTCCAATATGGAAAGAGCAAATGGCGATTAACAAAATAAAATCTACCCCACATATCTCTTTTTCTGAGGCAAAGAAACTGGTGACGAGATCTGACCTTCCAGAAAGTTATGCTACAGTAGCAAAATCATCATCTGAATCCAGCTCTAAAATAATAAAATCATCAACAAGATGCCAAACTACCTTGACTTGGGTCAGTTCCGACCCCCCACGGGTGTTATACCCTGCTATATCATCCCAGACTGAAGAATCACTTCCTACTACATCCAAGTCCTCTGATCATAAGTCATCTTCACAGTCACGCTCTGAGTCTCATTCAACAGCTGACAGACAACAAAATGTGAAAACTAAACCCAAACCTAAGTCTGATGCTTCAAAGCAACAAAGTGGCAGAGCTCCAAAAGGGTCACAAAATAGAATTCAGTTGTTCAACAAATATGAATCTCTTGAAGACATGGACGTATCTGAAAACGTCAATCCTAGGGCACATAGCTTGTCGCCCTCAAAAAAAGTGCGGGGTAGATCCCCAATAAATCCACCCAAAAGATAGTTTAGTCCAATAATATTGTACAGTGGAACTGCAGAGGATTGAGGACTATTGCATGAATTACAGCTATTAGTCCAAGAGTTTTACACCTTCAGCGATATGTCTCCAAGAAACATATTTAAAACAAACAAATCCATTTGACCTTCGTCAGTTTAATGCATATCATTGTTTTTCACCTCCGGGTGATAGAGCCACTGTTTCACTTAATACTAATATGCAGGCTGTTGCTGTGACCATTTTCCTACTATACTAAAATCTGTAACTCCATCAGATGTTCCTCCATCATCAAGGCGGAATTTTAAAAAGGCTAACTGGGCTTTATATGAAACACTGTGTGCTGAAAGACTTAAACCTGAACGTTTTATTGACGTTCCTGATGCTATTAAATGCTTTTCTGATGAATTGAACTCCATGGCTGATGAGTGTATACCAAATTCCTCTGCAGTTCCATACATACGAAAACCATGGTTCAACGATGGCTGCAAACAAGCTAAGAAGGCAAGGAAAAAAGCAGAACATTATTTCCGTCGCCATCCTATGGTGCATAATTTAAATAAATTTAAAATTTTAAATACTAAAGCACGGCGTACATTTAAACAAAACAAACGCCAGTCTTGGCAAAATTATGTATCTAAAATAAATTCGAGGACGCCCATGTCCAAGGTATGGAACATGGTCCAGAAAATTAAAGGTAAAGGTACTAAATCTACTGTCCATCATCTTAAACATGGAGATCAATTACTTACGGATAAATCAGATATTGCTAATAAACTGGGTGAAACCCTCGCTAAACACTCTTCCTCTTCTAATTATTTATCGAAATTCCAGCAGTATCAAAGACAAGAAAAGAAAAATATTAATTTCAACTCAGATAATGGGGAAGATTATGATGAAACTTTTTCTATTCATGAACTCCATACCGCTCTTGATCAAGCTCATGATACTGCATCAGGACCTGATAACATACATTATCAACTCCTGAAGCATTTACCAGAATCCTGCCTAGAAACTCTTCCTATATTTTTGATGATATTTGGACATCGGGTCACTTTCCGTCTTCATGACGTGATGCCATAGTAGTACCAATACCTAAACCTGACGTGATCATACAGATCCGTCCAACTATCGACCTATTTCACTAACTAGCTGTGTTTGCAAGACCATGGAACGCATGATAAATAATCGACTTGTTTGGTATTTGGAAACAAATAACCTTATCACAAATATACAATGTGGTTTCCGGAAAAACAGAAGTACTGTCGATCACTTAGTGCGTTTAGAATCATTTGTGAAAAACGCGCTGATTAATAAACAACACGCTGTGTCTGTCTTTTTTATCCTGAGAAGGCATATGACACAACCTGGAAATATGGTATTCTGAGAGATTTACATGATTTCGGTTTGGGAGGTCGTTTGCCTGAATTCATAGCCGAATTCTTAAATAACAGACAATTTCAAGTCCGCATGGATTCTACCCTGTCTGATCATTACAATCAGAATCAGGGTGTTCCACAAGGCAGTATTTTGTCTGTCACTCTTTTCAGCATCAAGATCAACAGTTTATCCAAAGTTTTAAACGATTCAATTGATGGATCGTTATTTGTGGATGATTTTAATATTTCTTGTCTTGGTAAAAATAAGCATACCATTGAACGGCAATTGCAGTTGCGTTATGGTAAAAATACGCATACTAATGGATAGCAACTGCAGTTGTGTTTAAGCAAGATAAATAAATGGTGTCTTGAAAACGGCTTTAAATTTTCTAAATCAAAAACTAACTGCATACAATTTTGTCGTAAATACAAACCTCATAAAGACCCTGAACTATCTCTAGATGGCACGCCGATTAAAGTTGTGAAGGAAGCCAAGTTCTTGGGTCTAATCTTTGATTCACATTTATCTTTTTTACCACATATTAAATCACTTAAAACTAAATGCCTGAAGGCACTTGACTTATTGAAAGTGGTGTCAAATTCGAAATGGGGAGGGGATCAAGCTACCCTTCTCCATCTATATCGATCACTCGTACGTTCTAAACTTGGTTATGGCTCCATCGTATATGATGGAGTCTGCAAAAGTAACCTTAAACTGATTCTGTCCACCACCAAGGTTTAAGACGTTGTCTTGGGTCTTTCGGAACTTCACCTATTGACAGTCTTTACGTTGAGGCTGATGAACCATCTCTTGCACAACGCCGTATCAAATTATCTTTACAATATATCACAAAACTATAATCTAACCAATCTAACCCCGCATATAACTGTGTCTTCAATCCTCTTTATGAGGATTTGTATAGCAAAACGTCTTCTCTTGTTCCACCTCTTGGGCTCAGAATAAAGCCGTTTATTGCTGCTGCTGGTATTGAGCTGGACAATATAGCTCCTTTCCGTCTTCTTTCTTCTCCCCTTTGGCAGTTGGTTAGAGCACAGGTTGACCTAACATTAACTACATTTAAAAATCAGAAACGAATGAGTTACAGTATAAACAAGAATATAATCAATTGAAACATACATATAACAATTACAAACCCTTATTTACAGATGGGTCTAAGGACGGTAGCGCAGTTGCTTGTGCTACAGTCATTGGATCCAGAACAATATCTTCTAGATTACCAGACAATAGTTCTATTTTTACAGCAGAAGCTAACGCCATATAAACAGCTCTTAAATATATTCAAAGACACCCGAAACGTAAACAGTATATGATATATTCCGACTCTCTTTCTTGCCTTCAGGCTATTAAAAATATTTCTTGTAAACATCCACTTTTAATAGAAATTATTGAACTGTATAATAGTCTTGCTACTGGCCAATACGACATCGTCTTTTGTTGGTTACCCAGTCACGTAGGTATTTCTGGGAATGTGATGGCCGATCTTGCTGCCAAGGCAGCACTCAACAAATCTGTGACACCACTTCTTATTCCATGCTCTGATTACAAAGCAAGCATTAGAACCTACATCCGTGATCTGATGCAGAAGAAGTGGGACACCCAATTAGGTATAAATAAATTACATGAAATAAAACCGTATATTGGTTACACCTACTTGGGCTGTCAGTCCAGATTTGAAGAGGTTATTTTAAGACGATGTCGTATTGGCCATACTAGATATACTCATGTATACCTATTGAAAGGTGAGGATCCTCCGTTTTGTATCCCTTGTGATGAGAGAGTCACGGTCAAGCTTATCCTGCTTGACTGTGTTGAATTCTCCATCACAAGGGATAAATATTTCAAATGTCAAGGATCTTTTTAACACTGTTAATTCTCATTTAATCATTGTTTTTTTAAAAGAAATTGATTTCTTGATTGAATTATAGTATGTTCTGTAAATAGATGTATTTTAATTATTGGTAGTTTAGATTTGTAACTAGAATTGTTAGTGGCTGTACCCTCAAAGGAGGTTGAAGTATTGTAAAATCATTGTCCTCCTGAGAGGGTACGTAAGTCCAAAAACATTCGATGTAAATTTAAATCTACCAGGTTTTTAATCGTAGTATTTTTGTTGTTTTTATTTTGGTTAGTATTTTGTACACTCGCCAGCAGCTGAAGGGATAATGTAAATCCAGCTAGAGTCCATGCAGGTAGCAAAGGTACTGTAAGTCCCCACGGTCCCCACGGTAGTATGGTGATCTACCTTCAGTTGTTGGCGATCTATAGCCTGTTCTTATATTGCTTGTCTAAATAGTGATATTGGTTTTAACTTTTCATGCTGGTTTTAATTAAACTTGTGATATTCTAGTTGTTTTACTGTCCTTCGTTGACAGATTTTAGAATGTGCATATGTTTCATTTAAGTGTCCTCGTCACGATATGGCTGAGATATTGCCGATGTGACGTTAAATATTAACTCACTCACTCATGCTACTAAGGACAGATCAAGTACAACTTCCTATCCCAGACAGCCAGGGAGATACTGACGCTAGTAAGACTGGATCGAGTTCAACTTTCTATAATTACACTGTTTTCAATCTTTTCAAACAGCTAAATGGGCAAAAGTGTAATCCTCAACAAGTAAAGGTTTTATTGCCTAAAACTAATGATTCTTGTGAGAAAGATTTTACGTAGTTATCAAATGTATTTTCTAAACATAAATAAATCGTTGTCATGGTCGATTTGTTTATTTGTGACCAGTTAAACTGTACCAATAAGATGTTCTAAGTAGCAGTTGAACTGTACCAAAACGATACTCAATACAACTGTATACAACTCTATACAACTGTACCAAAAATGTTCTATCCAGCAGTTAAACTGTACCAATAAGATGTTCTAAGTAGCAGTTGAACTGTACCAAAAAGATACTCAATACAACTGTATACAACTCTATACAACTGTACTTATAACATGCTCTATACAGCAGTTAAACTGAACCAATGAGGCACTCTTTACGGCAGTTAACCTGTACCGATATGAAAATGTACCAAACACATCGAAACCGTCGATCATATAGTTTCCTGAACGTTGTTGTACCCGCAACTAGGTGTTTGCACGTATTCACGTGGCCACCATCTGGTCATATACCAACGGATTCGTGGTTTCGTTTAAGTGCACAGGGTTGTGTAATCTCTATACAGATATCCGTGCTGACATGTTCAGGAAACTGTATAATAATTCACTGTTACCATTATCTGCCTCAGATCTCTTCATTGCTATAATGAAAGAAAATATTAACTGTAACGCTTTAGCCGCAGGGGTTTTCAATATGTATGAACGTCGTCTTAAACATCGATCGAATTTGTATTTATTTAAGAAAATAATAATAACATCGATAAAATGCTTTACTTATCCGCAAGGTGCATTTGTTCTGTGCAATTGTTTTGTATTATGAGCAGCATCTTTGCACTGACAATTATTTTATGAGTTTTACACTCAATATATTTAAAGCAATTTTAATGTATAATCGTATCCCATAGGCCTGAATAGGCTGTTGATGAAAAACATTTACACATGTCGAAAATACGTGACAAGGAATAAACTAATTCTCTTCTCTTAATCTTTTCTTCTTCTGTAGTGCACACTAGGGGTTGTGACAACACGGAAAGAGTCTGCGCACAGACTCCAAGGTTGTTACACCTGGTCACACCGAGCTCGACCCCGTCACCTCAAGCCCGCTAAATCACTAGCCTGGCACCTTAGACAGCTCGCTCGCCCGCCACGCCCCCAATATACATGTACAGGTTCAAGGAGAACAGAGTCGTGGCTGGTGAGAACAGCGACTACAGTACGGAACAGCTCTCTGTATTCACGTACACAAACCAGTGAAATATTGACAATATGGTACCTGAGATAAAAGTAAGGCTTGGTAAACGTCATTAATATAGTTTGAGATATTGAACCTAATAGCTGGATAGTTTTACCAGTAAACTTGCTGTAGCATAGTCGTTTAAACCTTTTTTCGCTTAAAGCCTTAAAACAAATCGGTTTGCCAAGGACACACAAATCGATTATGTTAACGGATATAATATATTTCCATCTCCTACATTTCATAGAAAAGATAACAATCGTTCTCAACGGTAATGTTTTATGCTTCTCCAACGTTATACGCCATTGTGTGATAATAAAAACATGAGGAATGGTCCATACCTGGTGTGTTCTCGTCGACAGCAGCAGCACAACTGATGCCCAGGTATTACGTCAACTCTCTAACACGCATGTTGGCTGTTATCTACATTAAGGAGAGACTGGGACAAACCATTGCGACTTTCAGGGTTGTGTCGTGTTTGGGTGGTACACTGATAAAGTAGATTAAAAGAATTCAGAGAGAGACAGGGAGAGACCCAGAGAGACATACAGAGAGACAGACAGACGATCAAACTCAGGCCCTTTACCCCGTTTTACAAAACTCTCGTAAGCCTAACGTTTATGAAACAAGCCCCAGTATCAGAACTAGAGGAGGTAAAGAATGTCATTATCAAACAGTTAAAAGATACAGAACAGATCTGATGAGAGAGAGTCTGTTAAGGAGGACATCAAGGAATGAAATCAGACATTACAATTTCAAAAGAAGGTTTCAATTCGAATAAACAGGAACATGAGATAATTAAACTGGATATTGATGATGTAGACAAAGGCAGTTTGATGTAGAAAAGTACTTACAGGACATAGCCTCTAGACTAGAAGAGCATGTACAACGCAGTAGGCGTAACAGTCTCCTGCTGTACGGGGTACCGGATATTGGCGACAAAGAGACATATACAGAAACAAAAAATAACGCCTTGAAAGGTCTGAAAAAGATATAGAAAGGGTACACAGGGTATCCTCCAAGTCGAGAAGGAATAGGGAGTCAAGTCCAACAATTGTCCGCATGGCCCACTGGGAAGACAAGGGGCACTAGATGAGGAATGTGTTGAGTGAGCAGGGTATGGTGATCGCTAATGGTCTGACTAATTACTAGCGTAATGAACCATACCGACATCGTATTGACGTCATTGCACAAATTTGATTTGGAATTTGGAATTTTGGTTTTGGCCTTATCGTTAATCGAAAACATTTAGACGCCGAAACATGTTATGTTATGAACTGTGACTAGAGTCTTATGCCCACCTTCACCCCTCCTCCTACCATTTACACATGCAAAGGGATCGTCAGAGATCGTGACTGGTTGTTTGCTGGAACTTGACATAGTATCAGAAATGAATAATCAAGGTGTGTCTTATGTAAAACTTTTTTCAATCCGCAAAAAAACAATGAAACTTTCCATGCAAATACCTGTCTGTTTTCCTTTTCATCTCCAAATTCTCCCAAATCACTGTAGGCAGGTTACTGTAAGATCCAGTTTGACACCTACATCCCCAACTGCTCAGATGTTTTAAATACCAGAAATATGGACATGGTGTAACTACTCGCACTTTGTCTATTGTGTGTGACATCTCACCACAGTGAGCACAACAGAAGATTGCCACAGCGGTTTTAAAAATTGCACCAACTGAGCGGTCGACCACTCATCTTTTTCTAAACTGTGTCCGATTTGGAAAGAGCAAATGGCGATTAAGAAAATAAAATTTACCCCAAATATCTGTTTTTCTGAGGCAAACAAAACCGATGAGGAGAGTTGACCTTACAGAAAGTTATGCTACAGTAGCAAAATAATCATCTGAGTCTAGCTTAAACAGCAATAACATCCACAAGCTGCCAAACTACCTTAACTTGGTCACATTTTAGGGCACATAGCTTGTTGCTCTCCAAAAGTCTCCTCTCCTACTAGTCTGCAGGCTGTTGCACGGAGAACTACTTTACCATCTTTATATGATTACATTTGAAATGATGGTTCCAACACATATTTACACCCTGGTACAAGAAACTCGACTGCTCTCGACTAGTTACTCATAAATTCAGAATTGCTAAATGACTTTGAATGGTCAGTTCCACGAGGACCTCTGTGGAAGTGAGCATTTTCCTACTATACTAAAATCTGTAACTCCATCAGATGCACCTCCACATCAAGGCGGAATTTTAAAAAGGCTAACTGGGCTTTATATGAAACGCTGTGTGCTGCAAAGCTTAAACCAGTACGTTTTATTGACGTTCCTGATGTTAGTTAATGTTAGTTTTTTTTCCTGAAGAACTGAATTTCATAGCTGATGAGTGAATACCAAAGTCCTCTGCAGTTCCACATATAAGAAAACCATGGTTCAACGATGAATGCAAACAGACAAGGAAGGCAAAGAAAAAAGCCGAACATTATTTCCGTCGCCATCCTTTAGTGCATAATTTAAATATATTCAAAATATTAAATGCTTAATCTAGGCGCACCTTTAAGCAGAATAAAAGACAATCTTGGCAAAATTATGTATCCAAAATAAATTCTCGGACACCCATGTCCAAGGTATGGAACATGATCCAGAAATATTAAAGGAGGTAAAGGTACCAAATCTAGTGTACATCAGTTACTTACCGATAATCAGATAGTGCGAATAAACTGGGTGAAACTCTCGCTCAACACTCTTCCTTCTAATTATGTGCCTAAATTCCAACAATAACAAAAACAATTAGAAACTATTAATTTCAAATCAGATAATGTGAAAATTATAATGAGACATTTCCTATTTATGAACTCCCTACTGCTCTTGATCAAGCTCATGATACTGCTGCAGGACCTGATAACATACATTATCAACTCCTCAAGCACTTACCAGAATCCTGTATAGAGACGCTTTTGCATAATGTTTGATGACATTCGAACGTCAGTGAAACTTCCTACTTCGTGGCATGACACTATAGTTGTGCCGATACCCAAACCTGGACGTGATCATTGGGGTCCGTCCAATTATCGACCGAATTCACTAACTAGCTGCGTCTGCCAAACCGAGGAACCCATGATAAATAATAGGCTTGTTTGGTATTTGGAAACAAATGACCTTATAACAGATATACAGTGTGATTTCGTTAAAAACAGAAGTACTGTCGATCACCTAGTGCATTTGGAATCATTTGTTATAAAAGCTCTCATTAATAAACAACACACTGCGTCTATCTTTTGTGATATTGAAAAAGCGTAAAATATGGCATTTTAAAAAATTTGCATGGCTTCGGATTGCGAGGCCGTTTGCCTCAATTTATAGCCAATTTTTTAAACAATTTTTTTGACAGACAATTTTAAGTTCTCGTGGGTTCTACCCTGTCTGATCATTACAATCAGGATCAAGGAGTTCCACAAGGTAGCATTTTGTCTGTCACCCTTTAAGTATAAAGATAAACAGTTTATCAAAGTTTTAAACGATTCAATTGATGGATCGCTATTTGTGGATGATTTTAATATTTCTTTCCATGGTAAAAATACGCATACTAATGGATAGCAACTGCAGTTGTGTTTAAGCAAGATAAATAAATGTTGTCTTGAAAACCGCTTTAAATTTTCTAAATCGAAAAACGGTTGTATATATTTTTGTCGTAAATACAAACCACATAAAGACCCTGAACTATCTCTAGATGGCACTTCCATCAAAGTTGTCAAGGAGGCCAAATTCTTGGGATTAACTTTTGAATCACACTTCACGTTTCTGCCTCATATTAAATCCCTTGAAACTAAATGCCTGAAGGTATTTGACTTGTTTAAAGTGGTTTCAAGTTGGGTGGGCAGTTGATCAAGCTGCCCTCCTCCATCTATATCTATCACTGGTCCGTTCAAAGTTTGATTATGGCTCCATAGTCTGTGGTGAAGCCTGCAAAAGCAACCTAAAACTATTAGATTCTGTCCACCCACAAAGCAGAGGTCTTCCGTTTTGTATCCCTTGTGATGTCCTGCTTGACTCTGTTGAATATTCCATCACATGTGATAAATATTCTAAGTTCTCATTTGATTATTGCATTTTTCAAATTTTGTAAATAGATAAATTGATTTTGTAAAATTATTGTCCTCCTGAGAGGGTACGTAAGTCCACAAACTTTCAAAGGTAATTAGCACTTTCCACATTTTAATCGTAGAATATATGTCTTTTATAATGTATGGACAGATTTCCTAAATTACTAATATCTGAGTGGATGATGTACATCCAGCTAGGATCCATGCAGGATGCAAAGGTACTGTAAGTCCCCTTGGTCCCTAGTATGGTGACATACCTTCAGTTGTCCAAATATTGCTACTATTTTTAACTTTCCACACTAGTTTTAACTGTAACTGTGATATTCTAGTTGTTTTACTGTCCTTTGACAACATTTATTTCATAATATATACATATTTCAAATATTGCCGAGGTGACGTTAAATATCAACTCACTCACAGTGATCATATCATGAGCTCGTGTTAAATTTGATATTGGAAAGAAGCACTTTTCTTCAACCATGGACAGTTGGACTTATAGTTCCCTTGCATAAGCAAAGAGATTTTGAATTATGTGGATAACTATGGAGGCATCACTTTATTGAGACTATTTAGCAAAGTGTTCTTTCCGATTTTCAATAAAAGATTGAACTTTTATTTTATTTTATTTTATTTTATTTATTTATTTTTTTTTGGGGGGGGGGGGGTGGCGGTGGGGGGGGGGGTTACTTTGGATAAAATAAATGAGTCACAGTCAGGCTTTAGACAGGGATATACTACTGATAACATGTTCAAACTGCATAGTGTTGTACAAAAATATCTTAATATCCAAGGAGGTAAAGTTTATACATTGTTTGCTGATTTTTTGAAAGCTCAAAGACATAAGCTATAACATTTATTTAAAATAAGTGGTCTACGTAGTAAAATAACGAACTTTTTAAGCAACATTTATGAGAATGTGAAAGCTTGTGAACTATCAAACTCTTTTGATAGTCTTTTGTACAAATTGGTGTTAGACAAGGCTCTGTACTCAGTGCTTTATATTCTCCTTCTTTATCAATGCTAATTGAAAATAATTGTGGAAATGGTATTCAGTTACAACCCGATGTGTTCCAGCTGTTCTTTTGTTGTTTGCAGATGACATTGCTCTTATTTCAAGTACAATTGTTGGTCTCCAGAAGTTTATCAGTGAATTAGAAAGGTATTGCGAACAATGTAAATTGAACGAGACGACATCAGCTAGCCGTGCCGAGTCTGATACCAAAATCTGATACCATTAGGATCATTTGTCCTTTGATCAATACATGTACCAACATTTGTCAACATGTCAATGTCCCATGTATTTTAATTATACTTGCACGTCAAATATTGTCACTATTTTTGTTTTAAAAAACCCAACTCTTTTGAAGACAAACGCTCGGCGACATTCAGGGTTATTGTCATAGAAAAAAACATTTCAAGACAATCTGTAATACTTCATATATTCATACAACATAACTCTAAAGTTATATATCCAAAGTGCACCGAAATTCAATTCCATATGTCTGTTTAAGTAAATGTCTAGTAACACCTTCACACGTGTGGCGTTGTAAATGCCTATATGTATAAAACATCGAGAGAAGCGGACGGATTGCGCGGCTAGTCAGGGCGTCGTTCTCACATCAGCCTCTTGTGACTCATTGACCTTTGAGATGAACAAAAGTACTGTCGCAAGATAATAACAGGCACGTGGTGTGCTGTGATAAACACCTTGAGGGAACCAATACGTGGCTATCGAATCACGAGCTTAAGGTTGTTCTTTCACATATATACCACGTGGGTTGACTATTTGGTCAATATCTGGGTGTATTCATTTTTGTAAACAACCTCTCAAAGGGTTTGTCATCATACCATCTAGGGCGGTTATCTGACCAACTCTCGGTCCGATTCCGAGAACAAGGCTCGACTTCGCCTCACCATTTTTCTCGATATCACACCTGCAGATGAACTTTACCCTTGGCAGATCGGATCTGATAACCCATTTTCTCTATCGCATTGGCTTTGCTTGAAACGTCTTCAACTACTGAATGACAATGCCTGCACGCTGCAGTTAACAAATTGAAACTGGCGATATTTCCTCGCCCTTTTAAATTCATCTCAGGGTCATTTCAATCGTCTGAAAACTGAATAGTTATTTACATGGCATGCTCGTAGGTAGTTTATAATTAATGCTTTGAGTTAGGCAAATGACGAATTTTAAGATACATTATTATAATGTCATGAAGATTATAGGAGGGGCGGCGGGAAGGGGGCGTGTCACCGGTTGCGTTGTTTAAAATTTTATTTTCCTCATATATCACCGTTGTCTAGGAGATTGCGAATACCTGTTCATGTTTGTCCGTTATTAACAAAATGTTGATCCTTCTTCGCCATAACATTTTTTTCAAATATAATCAGCATTTACAAGTGTTACAAGAGTCTGTACTAAACATTGTAAGTGAGTGAGTTTAGTTTTACGTCGCACTTAGCAATATTCCAGCTATATGGCGACGGTCTGTAAATAATCGAGTCTGGACCAGACAATCCAGTGATCAACAACATGAGCATCGATGAGCATCATCAAGTCAGCTAGTCTGACCACCCGATCCCGTTAGTCGCCTCTTACGACAAGCATAGTCACCTTTTATGGCAAGCATGGGTTGCTGAAGGCCTATTCTACCCCGGGACCTTCACGGGTCCTAAACATTGTAAACATTATAAAACTAACATTTCGATACAAATCTCGCTAACGTTTTGCTCACATTGTATTCTTATGTAGGACACAGCTAACACTTTTCCTTATTGGATGTTTAATAGGCAGTGTTTAGTTTGGTTTCAGTTTTAATGTGTCTCGGTTCAACACTGCATTTGTTTCCTGATGACTGAACGTCCCAAAGACAAACTTTCAGAACTGATTGTAAGTTACGTGGATGTGCATACATGAGGATATTAAAATTTGTTATTGACTCGTTCTGCTTAACCGTCTTGTTCACTCCGGGGTCGACAGCAATACCAATCGTCCTTTGTTTTCCTGATCAAGTTCGATTCCCACACACTGCCCTGTGGTTCATAGATTTTTTGGGCATTGTGTGATAAGCCAGTTACGTCAACTGAGATAACAATACTGAACATTGATCACAGGTGTGACCTGTCTCAAGTAGACACTCTTAGCTTTATCTGAGCACCTCGGTACGGTTTGTCAGGTGATTGAGCAACAGGACACCTGGCTGTTATAGTACAACAGCCATGAGAAATCCCAGAAATAGTTAGCGCAAAGTCCCTGCAACACACTTTTGTAGATAATTGATGACTATCTGTCAGTCATAAATAGACATCAACATCTAATCTGTTGGCTCGTGAAACAAAATATGTGAATAAACACTTCACGCTTGTGGGACAGACTGTCTTTTACATTCCAGTGGCGATTCATGGCTATTTTAATCCCATTAGTGGATTCATTAGATTTTATATATTTCCGGAACACTGAAGCATATTTAAGCATGCAGAAAACTATACCAAAAAGGAAAGAAGGAAAGAATTGCCCTCCTTACAGAAATATCAATGCCGGGAGATTTTCAACTAAAGTGAACAGATTCTGTTTCAAGTGTAGTTCGCCCAAAACTCATACGCTTCACGGTGGAATTAAAAGAATGAGACAAAAAACTTTCACCACAATGTTTTTCGACCACTCATGATTTTCTACTCAACATTGTCCTGACATGGAACGGTTAAAAGACGAAATGTGAAAACTATATACATTCAGTTTAAATCACCTCGAGTTCTAGCTTAAAAAATTAACACAACAGATACATTAATGGAAACGTCCAATTTCGATTCAAGAACAATATTCTACACCCCTCAGTTCAATGGGCGACTCCGTGGTTCAGGGGCTAAAGAGGGGTCAGAGACTTTGAACCCCCACCTCCCCTTTTAAAATTGCTGGATCCGTCCATTAATTCCATTTCTTGGGACTGTGAAATATCTGTGACAAAGAATGAATTTTCACTACGTCAATTTCATAATCACAAAAATCACAAAGACTCCACTCTCATTGTAAAAAAGTTCCTTGTAAGTGATTATCCATCATCAGAAAATGTACGCCATGAAGACCAGGAAGAAACACAAGCGTCTGTACACTATGTGATAGGATATGTGCAGACCTCTTGACTCACGGCGTGTGTCAATGTGAGCCGGCTACCAACCTGAGGGATATCCTGTGGTCTG